>NW_026057585.1:40588979-40726856 GCF_023721935.1 Panthera uncia
AATAGCATTTGCTTCTAGCAGTGACAGTAAACCTTAAGGTTTAGTGTGCATCGCACAGAGTTCAAATGCAAATCAGCTTCACTGATGAATACCTGATGTTCCACAGCATCTCCATTTGTCTAAAATAGCTTATGATTTGCTTCCAAACTCTATTCCCATATTACTTTTGTTCGTGTATACCCACTTCAGCTCATTCCTTTCCCTCTCCTCATCTCTACCACCATCCCCGAGTCTTCTCAAGTTACATATCCTACACATTTATCTATTTTCTCTATTTGACTTCTAGTTCAAGTTCCTCATCAGGCCTCTGACCACCCTGTACAAAGAGTAGTATCCTACTTTGTTAATTTCCATAGCTCTTAACTTAATACTCAGTAATTGTTTTCCATCCTCCCTGTTAGATTCTAAACACTACTGAGCAAGGACTGCAGGTTTATTCAGTGTACTCCCAGTATCCAGAACAGTTCCTGGAACATAATAGCCATTCAAATAATTTTTTAATGCATGAATCTAAAACCATCTTTAGCTTCACTATGATCTAGGTATAAAGATGCCTATTTGATAATATCTCCATGTTTTAAAGATTCCTTCAATGAACAATAAAGCAAAGTTCCTTAACATCTAAGACCTTCCATGACCATCTTGCCTGCGTTTGCATCTTCATCATTATCTTTGATGTTCCTATACTGTTTGCTTTAGTAATAATGAATTGCTTACAGTGCAAAGAATTTGCACATAATTTTTTCATTCTTTTAATTCACAGTCTCCCCTGAAGGCCCTCCCAACTTCCCACACCTACCTTATTGAATATTTAATGGAAATTCATTGTTAGAAGAACATTAATGCTGTTAAGTATTATAAAATGGCAATTCTGGCAGAAAAAAATTTCCAGATCCTACTTAAAGCAGTACTCATAGTCATGGAACTAGATCTTAAGCTGGAAGGAACATTACAGGTTATTTAGTAATTGCCTGTTTTTTAACATATGGAGGTACTTCTAATTCATGTCATCTCAATTCTAATTTAGGCTCTGCCACTGAATTATTGGCATGACTTTGAGATCATTAGGCTTTATTTGTCTCATCTTTAAATACGAAAGTAAATATCTGGAATTTCTTTTAAGTTATATGTACACTGGTTCTACTGATTCAAACTAAAACTTCTGCCAGTAAATACATGTAAACCGTTATTTCCGGAGTGACCTATCTGATGTTCACAATAAGCGGCTTTAATTCTGATAACAGCCATTTTGAACAATGCTAGAGTGAGGAAATCTTTCAAAGTCTCTTGAGATCTTAATATGCTTTTGCTACTTAGTTCCCAGATAATATTGTATACATCTATGGTTAATTGTAAGTACCAAAACTTATTCAAAGTCCATGTTACATTTATACCATGACTGTTAAATACAAAATAGTATATACCTCATGAAAGTTTTCTGCTTCTCGCTCTTTAATTTCAAGGTCAATTGCTCTCCTTTTTGCTCGTTCTTCTTCTATCTTTTTCTGGATTTCTTTTTCAGACAGTTGTCCAATTTTTTCAAACTTGCTTTTTAAATTTTTAGCTTGAATAGAGCCACTTCTTTTCAATTTTATTAATTCTTCATATTCCCTACTCAGTTCAAAGGTTTCATGTTCTTCCTCTTCCTTCAAAAAAATTTTTATATATTAAATACCAGAGAATTAGTTTGTACAATAAAACATCCAAAAAGCGTTCATTTCTTTTATTTGTTTGGTTTTTTTTTAGTGTTTATAATGTTGAGAGAGTATGTGTGCGAAGAGAGGAGCAGAAAGAGAGGGAGAGAGAGGATCCCGAGCAGATTCTGTGCTGTCAGTGCAGAGCCCAACACAGGGCTCAAACTCAGGAACATGAGATCATGACTGGAGCCAAAACTGAGTTGGATGCTCAACCAACTGAGGCACCTAGGCACTCCCAAAAAGTGTTAATTTCTTATTTGAAGCCAAAAATAAAGTTTAAATAATCTCCTCCATAAACACAATGCCTAAATTTACTGATTAAAAGTAATGCATATGGGCATCTGGGTGGCTCAGTCGGTTAAACTCATCAGACTCTTGATTTCAGCTCAGGTCATGGTCACAGTTTGTGAGTTCAAGCCCCATGTTGGGCTCTGCACTGACATCACAGAGCATGCATGGGATTCTCTCTCAAAATAAACTTAAAAAAATGTAATGCTTCAAATTTAAGACTTTACATAACATTTAAAATATTTCATTATGGGCGCCTGGATGGCTCAGTTATTAAGCATCTGACTTCAGCTTGGGTCATGATCTCATGGTTCATGTGTTCAAGTCCCACATCAGGTGACCTTAAGCCCCACTTCAGGTGAGCATGAGCCCCGCTTTAGGTAAAAACAGGAGATTTGCTTCAATGAGCCCTACTTCTCTCTCTGTCTCTCTCTCTCTGTCTGCCTCATGCTCATTTGTGCCTTCCCTCTCCAAAAACATAATAATGATAATATTTCATTACGGCTCAAAACATCATTTAACATTCCATTATAACTCTATTATAACTAGAATATGCATATCAGGATTAACTTTTACTAGGAACTATAGGAAAATTTTTGCTTAGGAGAAGATGAAGAACTGTAATTAAAAGAACATGACTGGGGGTAAGATCTAAGTTCCAGTTCTGACTTTGATACTGTATGGCCTTTGCCTGGTCACTTAACCCACTAGACATGAGTTTTTCATCTCTGTATAGAGCCAGAGTATCCGAAAATTCCTCCTGTCTTTTTTTTTGATGATAGTCTAATAAAGTTAAATATCACTTAATACTCAACTTAAGTGAATGAAGCCTTTCTAAAATACAGTCTGGCCAAATCCCTACATTTTGATACATCTCACTTTTATTCTATTTTATATTCTGCCATGAAAGAAAAGGAGTCAAACCAAAATTGGGCTCCCAATTCTTTAGAGCATTTTTTTTAATTTTTTTTTTTTAATGTTTATTTATTTTTGAGACAGAGAGAGACAGAGCATGAACAGGGGAGGGTCAGAGAGGGAGACAAAGAATCTGAAACAGGCTCCGGGCTCCGAGCTGTCAGCACAGAGCCCGATGTGGGGCTCGAACCCACGGACCGCAAGATCATGACCTGGGCTGAAGTCGGACGCTCAACTGACTGAGCCACCCAGGCACCCCTCTTTAGAGCATTTTATCTTAAATACTTTTTACTCAAGTTTCCCTTGGCTTTTCACAATTTATTCCTAGTTCTTTGTATACTTCTTACACTAAACCCTAATCTCACTATATGAAGTGGTTTAAAAAATTGCAGTTATTCCTGATATACTTTTCCTGGAGAAGACCTAAAGTCCTAGGTGTGGAGCAGGGGTAGTAGGGAAGGAAAATGGAGGGGAAGGATGGGATCACAGTGGATGATGTGATGTGAGGCTTAATTTCTTGGTTCAACCAAAGGGATGAAAGAGAAAATTTATTCCTTTATACTACCCTCCACGTTTTGGTCTCTGAGGGTCCAAACTGACAACTCCTAAAATACCAGAAACCTAACAAATTTGTGATACACCTCATATTACAGTGGTTCCCAAGTCATTCTGGTCAAATGAACTAATTAGCTGCAGTGCAGATGATCGTGGAACTGGTGTGCTACTCGGTTGGAAACAGACGTAGTAGGGTAAGTCACTCAGTAGCACCAAAATGTCAGTTACATACTTCCTTATGTTAATTAGAATCCATCTCAGTGTACTAAAATATAATTTACAAGTTTTTCTAAATGATTCATTTTAAGCTTCCTTTATAAAATAAATGCTGTTACATTTAAAAAACTTTAAGGCAAGGGGTGCCTGGGTGGCTCAGTCGATTAAGCGTCCAACTTCAGCTCAGGTCATGCATGATCTTGCAGTTTGGGAGTTCCAGCCCTGCATCAGGCCCTGTGAGGATCATTCAGAACCTGGAGCCTGCTTCAGATTCTGTGTCTCCCTCTCTTTCTGCCCCTCCCCTGCTCATGCTCTGTTTCTGTCTCTCTGTCTCTCAAAAATAAATACACATTAAAAAAATTATAAAGAAAAGTAAAATATTTTAAGGCTAGACCTTGGAATATTTTTCTACAGCATATTCATGATACTTTATTATTACCTATATGTTTATATAGTATTTATAGTCTCTTGATTGGCTAGGGCAAGGAAGTAAATAACCCCACAGGCCCATTGTCTTAACCCATAACCAAGAAGGTAACTTCTAAGAGACTGCAACGTCTGCATAGGTCACAAGCTGGCAAGAAGTCCCCATCAAGTTGCCCACCAAACATGCCGTGTCATTGCCAGTCTTAGTCTGGGACAGCCACTGTTCATCTCACCCCAAGTCATGTTCATCCCCAATTCTCCTCATGCTGCTGCCAGGAGCCTCCTCATCAGAAGCCGAGGGTGACAGTGGAATGCTGGCCCCCTCTTTTTCCCTCCCCTCTTCTGTCTACACAACTGGCCATCCAGATGCAGGGTGGCAGCTGTGGGAAGGAAAAGGTTAGGCAGGGCCTTAGAGCACCAGGAGGTAGAAAAAGGGCTTCTGAGAATGCACCATAGGGAGGCAGGGGACAGAAGAAGGTTTGAGTGAGCCAAAGCTCTAAAACTCTAGCACATACTCCACTGTCCAGTCAGCTTTCACTTACACACAAATTCAAACATAAGATTATTAAAATTTTAATTTTTAAATTTTATTTTAATTAAAATTTTTAATTAAAAATCAAGATTGGCCAGGTGCCTAGCTGGCTCAGTCAGAAAAGCATGTTACTCTTGATCTTGGGGTCGTGAGTTCAAGCCCCATGTTGGGTGTAGACACTGCTTAAATAAAAAAGATTTTTTTTAATAAATAAAAATCAAGATTGGCAACCACAGAGCATTAAATCTTATGCATGGCCTATTTGAGCATATAGGGCCCTGTGACGGCACAGGTTGCCTGCCCATGAAGCTGGCCCTGTACAGTCCTGTATTTATATACATATATATTTGTATATATCTTTAATTCATTTCAGTACTAGAGAAATCATACTAAAATATTTAACATCAAAGTCCCATCTTCTAATTTAGTAAAATAAAATTATTCAAAAACATGCCACACTGATGTTCTAGTATCCGTGGTACTCTTGTAATTTTATTTTGACTAATCAGTTTAATTCTGTTTGTTTCAAGAAAAATAAGCATAAATGAGTATATTAAACATTTTAGGAAACAATTCTCAATCATAATGTGACCGCACAATTGTGAGGTATTTAGGAAGAAATATTTACTTAAGGTAATCACTTGCAATCATTTGTTTTATTATTTTTTTAATGTTTATCCATTTTTGAGAGAGCACAAGCAGGGGAGGGGCAGAGAGAGGGGGGGACAGAGGATCCCAACATGGGGCTCAAATCCAGGAACCAAACCCACAAACCATGAGATCATGACCTGAGCTGAAGCTTGATGCTTAACTGACTGAGCCCCCCAGGTGCCCTGCATCATAAGTGATTTAAATTAGTAAGGAAGAAACAGAGTTCTATCAGGCTAGAAAGCGCACATAACTGTGCTGAAACTTGTACCAAGCGCCTCATAGTATGATGAGTGTCCTTTATGTGAATAATAATACTCAGAAAGTTATTGTAAGATACTATATGTAAAATACTTACATTAATAAACATTTGGAAGAAAAAAATGGATATTTCCACATTTATAAACATTTGGAAGAAAAAAAAATGGATATTTCCTCAAATCTCACCTCTCCCATTTCTTGTCTCAGTTGTTCAAATTCCTGTTTTTCCATCTCTAGCTTATGCTTCCTTTCTTCCTCCGTTCGTCGTTTTTCTTCTTCCATTTTTTGTTTTAATAATTCTTCAAAATTAATTTCCAGTTTTCCCGGTGTAAGAGATTCTTGAGAAATTGTTTTATACATCTCTGGGAAGTCATCATCTACTACCTATTTAAAATAAGTCTCTTATTACTCTTTCCAAAATTACACATACTAAAAAGGGGAATTTTTTTTTTTTTGTAGAAACTGTGATTACTTGAGTAAAAAGGTTTCACCCTGAACTAAAAATTTGAAGACCTAAATCTCTTCAAAAGTATAAAACAATAAACAAGGTAAAAAATACTAGAAAATTTAAGGTGTTTTTGTGGCTACAGAGGAAACGGTGACCATCTGTTCTCCATTCCAACAAACACAAATCCTTTGACTTTGTATTATGAGTAATTCGAATTAGACATTAAGATTTTATAATACTGAGAACAATTTCTACGTGAGGTAAAATTTCCATTTTGGTGATTAAAATGAGCATTTTGCAGCTAAATCATGGTTTTGTCTGAATGAATTAAATAACCCATCAGGATTCCTTCATAATCAGGTAAAAATCACTCTTAATGCTGTAATTTTATTGTATTTAATGCTAACAAGAATAGTTAATACTTACTCAGAGCTGCCATGTAAAATTCTAAGCACTTTATATGGATGAGGAAACTGAGGCACTGAAAAGTAACTTGTCCAAAGTCAACACAAATATTAAGTGGCAAAGGTGGTATTCAAAACTTCAAAAGTCTAATAAAATTATAAATAATGATTTAGACTTTTTGTAATTTCATGAATTACATGTCTAATTGCCATTTATTTGTGACCTTGGGCAAGTTACCTAGCCTCTGTGAGTTTCCCCATTTGTGATGACTTTTCATACAGTTGTCAGGAGAATCAAATAAAATTTGGAAACACTTAGCAGTATGCTTGACACCCAATGGTAAGCTCCCAATGGCAGTTTTATTATTACATTAGCATTCCCTGTAATAAAGGCAATCCCTAAATTGCAAATAGAAACTTTGCAATCCAAAGATTGCCCCAAATTTTTACTAATATATTAGTTAACTGAGCTATAATACAAAATTAAAATATGGCCCTGGATAAGAAAACAACATAAATAAAGGAATTAGTTTTTCCTTTCCTGATACAGAAATATCTCTAGGAAACTAGAGTTTGGGTTTAATGCAGTTTTCTTTCCCTGCACTTTTTCCACTAGTGAATCCTGGCAGTTTCAGCCTAAAAATCTGACCCTGGGACTAGATCTCCTGATCTTTACAACTACTTCTTGTCTATCACTTCTGAACCTGTTTATTCTCCAAAAAATTAAGTGCCTTCACAAGGTTTATAGGGTTTCTGTGTAGAAATCATATGTGAATCAAGGATTACCTTGTAATACATATAAGATAGTTTTAAGGGGCACCTGACTGACTCTGTCAGTACAGCATGAAACTCTTGGTCTTGGGGTTGTCAGTTCAAGCCCCATGTTGGGGGTAGAGTTTACTTAACAAATAAAAAATTAATTTTTAAAAAAGTTTTAATATATTCCGCAAACATTTATAGGCAATTTGTTACTCTAGAATGCATTGTGCCACATGCCAGATGAACAGTCTCAGCCTCATGAGTGAGAAAGGCAGCTGTAAGCAACAATAATACAGCTTTAGTGCTATGCCAGGGAAGTACTAAATGCTGTAAGAATGTATAGAAGGAACATGTCTTTGGAACTTGTATTCTCAGGAAAGGCTTCCCAAAGGAAACAGAATATATGAAAAAGAATTAGAGCATAGGGAAAGGAAAGAGGGACACGTTTCATTTAGCATTAATGAAGGTCCAGAGATGGATGAGAGCACAGTATTTTGAAGAAATTGGGAGAAATTTAGTATGTCTGGAAAAAAGATGAAGAATCAAGAAATGAAGCTGGAAAAATACACCAGGGCAATATTATAAAGAAACTTGTTTTAAAATTTTTTAGATTTTTTTTTTTAATTTCGATTTTTGCTTAAGGGAAGTAGAAATTTTTTTTTTATTTTTTTAATGTTTATTTATTTTTTGAGAGAGGGATAGAACTTGAGTTGGGGAGGGGCAGAGAGAGAGGGAGACACAGAATCTGAAGAGGCTCAAGGCTCTGAGCTGTCAGCACAGAGCCTGATGTGGGGCTCAAACTCACGGACCACAAGATCATATCCTGAGCCGAGGCTGAATGCTTAACCAACTGAGCCACCCAGGCACTCCTTTCTTTTTCTTTTCCTTTTTTTTAAGTAGGCACTACATCCAATGTGGGGCTTGAACTCACAACCCTGAGATCGAGAGTCAGATACTCTACCAACTGAGCCACCCAGATGCCCCAGAAAGGGAAAATTTTTAAGCAAAACAGTAACACAATAAAATTTACTTGAAAAGAGAGAGAAAGATCACTCTTGGCTTTACAAGGAAGAATGGATTATAGGCAAGAAAACAAGTTAAACAGGAGTTAGTCTGAAGCTAGAGATAATTGACCTGGGAGGAGATAGGTGGCCCTAGAAAAGGATAACTATAGTAGAAATGAGGGGAAAATTGATAGATTTTTAGAGTGATTTAGAAGATAGAATGAATAAAACTTAATGAATGATTGGATGTGAGGCATGAATGAGAAGGTTGGAAGTGTTTAAGGCTCCCAACTTTCTGGTTTGAGCATCTGGATTGGTGATGATGCCAAATAAAAACATGGATGGATATATGTGCCTGAAGCTCCCTTAGACATAGTAAGAAAACCAGGTCATATCATTGAAGCCAATTAAAATGTTTCAAGAAGGGTCAGGGGTGCCTGGATGGCTCAGTTGGTAGAGCCTATAACTCTTGATCACAGGGTTATGAGTTCAATCAAGCCCCATATTGGGTGTAGAGCCTACTTAAAAAAATGGTTTGGCGCATCTGCCTGGCTCAATCGGTGGGCTGTATGACTCTTGATCTTAGGGTTGTGAGTGTCAGCCCCATATTGGTTGTGGAGGTTACGTAAAAATAAAATTTTTGAAAATGTTTCAAGAAGGGGATGCAGCATTCACATCAGCTTGCTTGAAAATAAAGTTTGTCAGATAACTGTACATTTTACAAACATTAAAATTGTATAAGGAGTGTAACTCTGTGACAATTAAGTTTGGTAGCAATATCCAAAAGTGATGGGTGAGTATTTTGGAGAGTTAAATAATTGTGATTAAATGGCTTTGACTATTTAATATATACTGGATGGAATGGAAAGTGAAACAAAAGAAGGAAAGGAAGGAGGGAGGGAAAGAGGAAATGTGGGAAAGGAAAGAAGAATGGAGAGAATAGAAGAAAGGGTGAGGGTAGGAAACTCCCTGCTTAGATACTTACTTCTGGAAAACATACCTTCCCAGAGAAGGAAGACAATATTCAATCATCTATGCCAGGCATAGCAATTTAATCAGAAACTTCTCAACATTACATTGAAGCAAACACCTTTAACTGACTGGTTTTATGCCACAGGAGACTTTTAAAAACTCATTTGCTATCCCTACTTTTGAAACTTTCCTGAAATAATAGAGTATTCCCCAAAGTTTAATTATTTCTCTTAACATACTCTTTAAATTTTTTTTTTAATTTTTAAAAAATTTTCTAAGTAATCTCTACACCCAACATGGGGCTTGAACTCACAATCCTGAGATCAAGAGTTACATGTGCTACTAGAGGCAGCTAGGCACCCTGTCTTAACATACTCTTAAAAAGCTGAATCCTAATGTCATTCTCCCAATTACATTCTGTCTTACCATGCTTCTCCTTGCTTCAGCAAATGCCTTCTTTTCTTCCTCTATTCTCCTTCTGGCTTCTTCTTCTGCTTTCTTTTTTTCATCTTCTCTCCTTTGTCTTTCTATTTCTTCAAAGCTGAGTTTGAGTTTACCAGGGCGGTACCCTTTTAAAATTTTTTCTGTGTCTTGGTTTTCCTCCTCTTCATTTACCTAACCAAGAAACAACTCATTAGTAAGAACTGAGATTCATCAAAGACAGGAATGAATGACCTCAAAAGGGACAGAATCAGCCACCTCACACATGAACATTTCCTTACCCTTAATATATTTGACCAAAAATTCCCTTCCTTTATATTGTCTTTCATGATAAAATATTCAAATTTGAGGAAATTCCAGGCAAAGATGTACTCAAGTTAAATAAAAGTTCCCAAGAAAGTCAAATTTTTAAATAGATAAGTGGAGTGTGAAAAAAGTTAAGGGGTCATTTAAAAGTTCTGTTAAATATTAACTCTCCCACGACAAAACAGAAAATGTGTATGTGTATGTACTTACTGAGGTTCAAGGTATATCTTTATCTGGAATTTCCTCAAATTTATTATATAACTATTATACATAATTTATATGTTATAATCATTATACATATATATAATGCCATTATATGTAAAAAAATATGTTATAGCGGTACCTGGCTGGCTCAGTTGGTGGAGCATGCTACTCTTGATCTCAGGGTTGTGGGTTCAAGTAGAGATTACTTAAAAATAAAATCTTCAGTGTGGAGGTTCCTCAAAAAATTAAACATAGACCTACCCTATGACCCAGCAATAGCACTGCTAGGAATTTACCCAAGGGATACAGGAGTACTGATGCATAGGGGCACTTGTACCCCAATGTTTATAGCAGCACTCTCAACAATAGCCAAATTATGGAAAGAGCCTAAATGTCCATCAACTGATGAATGGATAAAGAAATTGTGGTTTATATACACAATGGAGTACTACGTGGCAATGAGAAAGAATGAAATATTCTTTGTAGCAACATGGATGGAACTGGAGAGTGTTATGCTAAGTGAAATAAGCCATACAGAGAAAGACAGATACCATATGTTTTCACTCATCTGGATCCTGAGAAACTTAACAGAAACCCATGGGGGAGGGGAAGGAAAAAAAAAAAAAAAGAGGTTAGAGTGGGAGAGAGCCAAAGCATAAGAGACTCTTAAAAACTGAGAACAAACTGGGGCGCCTGGGTGGCTCAGTCAGTTAAGCATCCGACTTCGGCTCAGGTCACAATCTCATGGTCCGTGAGTTCGAGCCCCACGTCAGGCTCTGGGCTGATGGCTCAGAGCCTGGAGCCTGCTTCCGATTCTGTGTCTCCCTCTCTCTCTGCCCCTCCCCCGTTCATGCTCTGTCTCTCTCTGTCCCAAAAATAAATAAACATTAAAAAAAACTGAGAACAAACTGAGGGATGATGGGGGGTGGGAGGGAGGGGAGGGTGGGTGATGCGTATTGAGGAGGGCACCTTTTGGGATGAGCACTGGGTGTTGTATGGAAACTAATTTGACAATAAACTTCATATATTGAAAAAAAATGTTTTAAATCTGAAAAAAAAAATCTTGAAAAATGTGTGTGTGTGTCTGTTACATATATGTTTTACCATTTGCCGCCTTGCTTCTTCAAAAGCACGCTTCTCTTCTTCTAAACGTTGTCGTGCTTCCTCCTCAGCTTGCTTCCTTCGGTTTTCTTGTCTTTGTCTTTCCAATTCTTCAAAAGTTAGTTTCAATTTTCCAGGAGAAATGGAGTCTTTTCTTGCCTCGCTTTCTAGTTCATCATCCTAAGAAACATTGTGAAAACACAACTGTTAATTATAAAAGGAAATGGTGCTAACCAACTTAGCTGCTTTGATTTGTTCCAATAAATAAATAAATAAATAATCAATCAATCAATCAATCAATTTACCATGACCAAGGAAAGACAGTTTGCTTCCTTGAGAGATCGCCGTTGTTCTTCATATCTTATTCTTTTATCTTCTTCATACTTGACCCTTTCTTTTTCTTCTCGTTCTTTTTCTAGATCCTCGAAATTCTTTATCTTTCCAGAAGTTTTGTGTGATCTGACAGGTACCACTGTTACAAGTAGTGAATCATCTCCTTCCTAATTTATAAAATAGATAATTAGCATGTTTCTTCCTAACCAAAATTTAGGTTTCACAGGATTTACCTCCATTATTGGTGAATTTTGTTACATGGCCATCAATGTTATGAAGAACAAAAATTTATATATGTATCTATATCTATATACTTTTTTTTTTTTTACAGATTTCTATTCAATAGCTCTTTCTCTGCACATTGAGTTAATCTTTGAAATCCATTGATGAGAAGGTTCAAGGAGCATCTTCTTTCCTAGAAGGTGATGTTAATACAGCCGTTTGGATAAAACTGCATGACATTATCTGAATTTAACTGTCCATGCACTAGTTCCACAAAAGGTAATGTGCATGTGAGTATACTCTACATCAATTTGATGGTGGATAGATTCAGTTTAAACACACAGAAAGTCTTTCCATATGATTTTTTTCTCCATGCAAGTTTTAAAATACTTAACTAATATTTTGTGAGGGAAAACAATATTATATTGTTTTTATAAAACACTTACAGACAAAATACTTATAGACAAAATAAGTATGAAATACTTATAGACAAAACTCATTGGCATTTGGTCTTAGTAAAATATTTTTAAATTTGTTGTTTTTCAAATTCATTTTAATTAGTTCCATTACATAATCTATTGTTACATCTCTCTGAATTTTTTTCAAAAATAAAGTGAATTATAATATGCAACACATGCCGCTAAAACAGAACTGCTTCCACTTTATGTGGCTGTAGTTTTAGGCACACCATCAAATTGACTGATGTTTAACTTTCTCTGTTAGATAAAAAGGGATTAACTAAAATTTCTGTGGTTGTGGAACATTACTTAATGGTGCTATATACTGTACTTTCTACTAGTATGTGATAATAAAAACTATCAGGAACTCTGAGGAAAGAAGAAGACAAATGATGAAAAAAACCCTGCTTTTTGAAAACGTTACCTTTCAACAGTCTCAACTATTATTAACAGTTCAAGAAATACAAAGTCTTGGCAGAGTATTTCAAGCTGAGAGTTGTGTCTCTAACCATGAAAGCAAAAACATACTTTTAAGACACTAAGCTATAATATTTGAGAAAGTGAAAAAGTATGATCTTGCTTTGTAAAATGTTTGTCCTTTTGTTGTTGCTATAGAAATAAGAATAGAAATGCTTTTAATTTTTTAATTAAAAGACTATTTGTGAGTCAGATAATTTTAGGTGAATGTTTCATTAAAGGAAATGTCCATTTACCTCTGATGCTGATTCAGTTCCCGTATTGTTTATGTCCTCAATCTATTGAATGAGAATTTCATATCATTACATTACATTGAATTTCTGCTTTTTGCTTTTAAACATACAATTGAAAAGTAATTTAGTTGTGACTTATAGTAAATTTTCAAATTCATAATTTTAAAAATATTTTTATTTTGCTGCAAATTAGTCCTTTTAGGTGGAGATTAAACCTTATATTCATTTTTATATTTTGACATCAAAATCAATATATGGGGAATTGTATATTAAGAAAAATTAAGATAAAGCCTATCTTTGTAATTCTGTAATGTGAATGGACCAAACTGTTATGACCTGTCTGTAAGCTTACAAGCAGCAATTATTAATTAAATTAGTAACTTAGATACAGAAACATTTCTTCATTCTATGTCTCTGCCCTAGCCAAACCTATCATTGGTAATCAAATAATTATGACTATATTTTACAATATAAATACATGGCAGAATATAACTGACACAATAATACAGTGCAGTACACCAGCTCTCACATGGCTAGTTTAGAAGGGAGAATTCTGGTAGATATTATTGTTTATATTTTGACCACATCTAGGAAGGAAAGACCCTCATTCAATAGAAGGGGTTCTCAATTTGGCTTTACTCGTAAGAAACACCATTAGGTTAGCTGGAGGAGCAGGCTAATGTATATAACAGATTGAGAAATGAAAAGGAAGACAGGTGATTTAAATAATGCAATGTTTGAGATGTCAGGAAAAGGAAACATAAGGAATGGTAAAATGAGAGAAGTTAGAAAGTAAACATTCAGATTTTATTACTTTAACATCTTTTAATGTTAAATTAATTTTTAACATTATTATTTAACATTTTTTAACATTTAACATTATTTAACATTATTTTTAACATCAGTGAAAGACTCTGGAAGTAGTTTGTTCCTTATACAGTCTAAGAGAATTCTGGCTAAGACCCTATTCATCATTCCATTTCCCTTTTCTATATTCTCTGTCACAGGAGAATTAATACATTTTATTAAGATACCAAATTTTTGAAAATTAATTCCAAAGAAATAATTTATCTATTTTATATAAATATTTTATATAAATTATTTTGTATAAATATTTTATATAAATATATTTGTATATTTTACATAAATTATTTTATATAAATATCTATTTTATATAATAATGTATCTATTTTATATTTTAATATTTGTATTAAGTTTTGCTTGGAATAATTTGTTTTGCAGACTTACTGTGACTTACTATGCTTTGGGACTTACTGTGTAAATGGTGAAAGTTTTATTGAATGATTAAAAAAACCCTGCTTTTTAAAAACATTAGCTAAGAAAAAAATTTATTTTATTAAAAAAATTGTTTTTAATGTTTATTTATTTTTGAGAGAGACAGAGACAGAGCACAAGCAGGGGAGGGGCGGAGAGAGAGGGAGACACAGAATCCAAAGCAGACTCCAGGTTCTGAGCTGTCAGCACGGAGCCCAATGCGGAGCTCTAACCCACGAGCCATGAGATCATGACCTGAGCCACAGTCAGAAGCTCAACTGACTGAGCCACCCAGACACCCGTCTAAGAAAAACTTATAATAATATATATATATTTATAAATATATATATATAAAATAATTACAAATTTCTTTCCCTTCAGGGGTGCCTGGCTGGCTCTGTTGGAAGAGCATGCGACTCTTGATCTCAGGGTCATGAGTTTGAGCCCCACACTGGGTGTAGAGATTACTTAAAAATAAACAAACTTAAAAAACTATTTCCCTTCAAAGGAAGGCTAACAATTCCTTCACAAATCACATTTGTCTCTCAATAAAAAGTTCTAAGAGATATGGTAAGAAACCAGACATTGAGAGTACAGGGAAGGTAAATTCTAATTTTTTTTAAGCTTATTTATTTTGAGATAGGGAGAGAGAGAATCCCAAGCAGGCTCCACACCATCAGCACAGAGCCCAACACGGGGCTGGAACCCACAAAACATTAGATCATGACCTGAGCCAAAATCAAGAGTCAGACCCTTAACCAACTGAGCCACCCAAGGTGCCCCAAATTCTAAATTTCTTAACCCCAAATTTCTTTTACTAGAACCTTCTCAGATTTTTATTAGCTTATGGTAAAATAATAAATTATATTTGGAGTGGCTTTTCTTTGTTTTGTTTTTGTATGCTTTCTTCTTTGCTCATTTTAAGCCATTACCAAAACTTTAACAGGAGACAGGATTTTTTTTCCATTGGGTTTCAGCAAAGGAAAAGATGAATTTGTCTAAGTGGCCATGGTGTCAGTACATTCAGAGAGAACTGAGATAGCAGTTTCGTTATAGTGTTTGCTGTCAGAAGCTACCATTGAAGAGCTGCTTCCCAACTATTTCTTTTGATTATGAAAAGGAAACTCCTTTTGCTCCTTCCCAAAGCAACTTCCTTTTCTCCTCTTTCTTTTCTTTTCTTTTTTTTTTTAAGTTTTATTTATTTATTTTTTTGAGAGTGAGAGCGCGTGCGTGAGAGAGAGAGAGCACAAGTAGAAGAGGGGCAGAGAGAGAGGATCCCAAGTAGGCTCTGCACCATCAGCACAGAGCTGGATGCAGGGCTCAAACTCATGAACCGTGAGACCATAACCTGAGCCAAAAACCAAGAGTCAGACACTTAACCGCCTGAGCCACCCAGGCACCACTCCCTTTATTTTCAACATCACAGTCCCCTATCAACAATTTCTCTTTTTCTAAATTGATAGATGTTAACCTTGCCCATCAGGATATCCTCAAAGATAACCAGATCATACTAAATAAAGGGGTACCTGGGTGGCTCAGTCAGTTAAGCATCTGACTTCGGCTCAGGTCATGAGTTCAAGCCTCACATAGGGCTCTCTGCTGTCAGCACAAAGCCCGCTTCAGATCCTCTGCCCCTCTTTATCTGCCCCTCCCCTGTGTATGTGCTCTCCCTCTCTCTCTCTCTCTCAAAACAAAGAAAAAAAATCTTTAATTATACTAAATTAAGATTCTCCCCCAAATTTTACTGGTCTTTGGTTCTAACATCCAGTATACAAAGTATACTCATTTTTAATTCATCATAAGATCCTAGAATCTGGTAGTTCTCCTGACTCAAGAATCCCTTCTAAAGCAGTCTTGAATATGGACTTGTACAAGTGGATTTTTCAAATTAACATTAAGACATTTTTTCCTTAGTAAACTCTACCCCCAAAGTGGGCCTTGAACTCACGACCTCAAGATCAAGAGTCTCATGCTCCACCAACTGAGCCAGCCAGGTGCCCCAACATTAAGACTTTTCTTGGGGCACCTGGGAGGCTCAGTTGGTTAAGCATCTGACTCGATCTCAGATCAGGTTTTGATCTCAAAGTTGTTAGTTCAAGCCCTGTATTGGGCTCCACACTGAGTGTGGAGCCTATTAAAAAACAAAAACAAATTTTTCTTGATTACCTATGTCATACTTCTTATATTCAAAGACAGATTCACTTTTATTAGATTTGAGCAGAAAATGTACTTAATTTTTAAAATTGGACTTTCCATATTTGAAAGATAAAATTACTATTGATAGTTTATTTTGCTCTACCTACGTATTCTCAAACAATGTAATGGATCAAAATTTTCATTAATCGGGATTCTATGGCACCCTGCCATGTAGTTTCTGGAGTTACTAAAAGAAGCGGTTCTTTCTCATGATACTTTGTCTCTCTCTCTGAGTATCCCACGTCTTCATCATATTCAAACACACCTCCTTCAACATACACGTCGTTTTTCTTTGAGAAACCACTGTATATTCAGTTCTTGGGGTTGTAGTGGGTCTTAAAGTCTAGTGAGTAATCAGTGCTTTTTTGGAAAAGTTGATAAGACTTAATATAAGTAGGCTAAACCAATGTACAGTACTTGCTGCCAAATACCATATATTTTAATTACATATTTTATTACCTTATTTTATAATTTATATTGTAAATATAACTACATATACTGACATATTTTATATTTGACAATGCATACTCTATAATACTCACTTATATTTATATTCCTGGGTGAACTTACATTGCAAAATGAATTCTCATCTTTGATGACTGGAGATGTCAAAGTACATACCATCCTTTCTTTAGATAAAGATGTACAAAGTAATAAAATATAGGAAATTCCAATTCTTTTCTATAATTCATCTGGCATTATGTCATTATTTGCCACTATACAAGTGGTTATTTGTGCCACAGAAGTGGCTATTTGCGAAGTCTGGGTAAATACATTTTTTTGACATGCAAACATGGCATATACTTTGCCTTGTCATTTTTCTTTTTAGAAAGGTAGGAAACTGGAAGGAGCATAGCAAACAGATTTAAAGCACTTAAAGAGTAGACAAAAAAGAGCCAAGTACAACTTCACAATAAAAATAGTTTTGTACTTATGAAGACTATGTTAATATATTTGTTAACATATTGATGAGAGAAGAAAGAGGAGCTAAAATGGTTTCATGACATTTAGGTGAAACATTTATAGTCTACTTACGTGTACCAGGCACTGTTCTAAGTGCTTTGCATTTATTAACTCATATAATATTATTAACAACTCTAAGATAAATGCCATCTCATTAAACTCAATACACTGATCATCTCTTTTGATCTTATAATGTAGACTAGGTTAAGTTCATAAACAATATAACAGTCATCAAGTCTATGACTAGGCATAATTTATAATGTAAAACAAGTATCAGTGCATTAATTTTTGTGACCTGATCAATTCTTTACTTAATAAAAGTATGACTATTGATCAAGTTTCTATGTCATTATAATCATTAATCACTTTGAGACATTAACTTTTTCTGGAAATTAGATCATATTCTTGAGTATTTTAAAAATACTTACTAGCCTCTAAGTTCTCATGCTCTGAGCTAAAATACGTGGGAATTCTAAATTCATTAAGAGACTATATAAGATCATAGTAACAATTTTTTTCTCCCCTCTTATTTGTCCCCTGTGGCTATGGGCATCAGTAATGGCTATATGAAAGAAATGGCTGTCACACATTTCTCCCCTCTTCTACTACCATCCCCAACTTAAAAAAAAAAAAAAAGTTAATAAGCTAGCTAATACTACCATTATTAAATAAAATGTGATTTGTTTCAAATTCTTGGGTAGGAAGATATCCTAATTATGCCTTAGTGTGTAATAATAACCAAGTATTTATTGATTGCTACTGAAAGACCAGCATACTGTAGATAGTTTATGTGACACTGCCTTATATCTTTGTAAAATCCTCTAACATGTCAGGAAAAACAAGAAATGTGGACAGTGTAAGGAATATGGACTAAATGACAAGTTGGTGCATAACAAAAGTTATCCTAGCATTCAACCTTAAGGTAAGTATATTCTGCCCTTAATCCTTCTAGGCATGTGATATATTTATCTGATATTAAATATTTGTGTTTAAGATCTTGTTTTCAAGTTAGCTGCTATTTAATAAGTCTATGTTATATTAAAATATTTTAATTAGGCAATGTACTGATTGTTTTATTTTGTACCATTAGTTTCTGAAGAAATACCAATTTAATATTTAGTGTATACCTGCTCAGCCCTTTTTGCTAATTCACGTTGTATCTTCCTCTTCTCTAACATATCCTGCTCAATTCTGCGTCTTCGTTCCTCCTCTGTCCTCTTTCTTTGTTCTTCTTGTCTTTGTTTCTCCATTTCAGCAAATCTACCTTTAACAGTTCCTAAGAATATACGAAACATGTTTGATATTTGCTACATTTCTGTTTTTGCAATTTCATTTGCAGTTTACCCCTCAAGTTTCTTACCTGTTAGCTTTGGGACATAAGCCTTTTCGACTTTAGAAGATGCCTCTTCCTCATTATCAGAAGCAAGCATTTCTTTAATCTAAATGGTTAAATAAATTAATAGGAGCATGTCAAAAATTTAGACTATATTATATGCAAAGTTTGAAATTAAATGACAAATACAGAAAATTATTTTAGTTATATTTAATATAAAATATGGTTAATGTGAATAAAGCATAAATTAGAAAGATGAAAATGAATTTTGCACAAGAATAAAATAAAATAAAATAACCTCCTGCTTTCTCCTGTTCCATTCTCTCTCTCTAATATATTGTTCTTTTCTTCTTTGCTTTTCATCTCTAGATCTCCTTTGATTTCTTTCTTCCCTGGCTCTCTGCATGGCTTCAAACTTATCCTTTACATCACCCTTGCCAAGTTTTGGCACATAGGTTTTTGGGACAGGTTTAGATGAAGAAAGCAGAATCTTCGTTAGAAGAAAATAAAGAGAAGAAAGTTAAAAAAAAATAAGATAGGAAGAAATCAGGTAAAGATAGATCAGCATAAGCAATATAAGAAATACTGAAACAGAAAACAAATGAGTTTGAAATATTTGTACAGTCAGAATCTGATTACTTTCTAAAGTCTAATTATGAAAAATGAAATTACAGAAAACAGAGTAAAAACTTCATTAATATAAAGGAGTTCCACTTTGTAGGTGCGAAGGCTAGCAAAATATAAAAACTGAATACTGGATTCTAATTTAAAACAACCTGTACTTTATTTTCCCACACCATTATTAAAGATTCAGATTTTACATCTCTTACTTAAAAGACACCAGGACTCATTTCAATAAATTAGGTGAAGGTGAAAATAAAGCAAAAGTTCACGCTTTAAAGTTTATAGCCTCATTCATATGTCAACGCTCTTGCTTGTTTCCATATCAAATAGAAGTAAAACTGAAGGGCAGCCCTTTAGTACGCAGGTGCTCCAGGTTCTTTGTACAAAGCAGTGATTTGTATGCTGTTACTACTGCTGTACTGTCCATCTAGAACTTCTGTAAACTAACATTAAAAATGTGTAAAAAGGCTGTATCACTCCAAGAAGGCTGAGCTCTAGGATGGCAAAAGAGATTCCCCTGGAAAAGGAGGGGTCTAGTAAAAGACTGGAGAAAATATTTCCCTCCACTCTAAAACCAGGAAAGCAAATTATTTTCATCATTTTGAAAATTAAGCTGATCACCTGAAGACGTTTCAGTAAATAAAACATCAGTGCCTCAGAACACCAAACCCGTTATCCTAGTAATAATGACAAGTTACTTATTAATCTGTGGCATACCCAGCCCCTCTATTATTTTCTTATGGTGTCATTGGCCATTTAAGGTTTTTTAAACTTCATAATGTTGGGGTGTCAGCAACTGAGCTCTTCTTACTACAACTCTCAGAAACTACAGCCAAGAACCAGAAAAAGACTAAGAGAAATTTTACTGCAGCTGTTGGGAGAAGTAGCTAAGACGGAGCTTTACCCGAGAGTGATTTTATTGCTTTCTCCTAAGAGTATATGTCAAATCTGGGTGGTTTTTTTTTAATACTAAAAAATAACTTCTAAGATTTATCAGGGTATTAAAATTCTATTCAAGATGTTAGCCATCACTTGCATTTCACTATCATTTACAGATTTCATAATTATGCTTCCAAGATTAGAATCCAAATGAAAATACTGGGCCCAAGACCGGCCTGTGAAATTTTAGCTCTTACATTTTATATCTTGACACTATGTCATTATGAACGTCTGGATATGACCTTTCCACAAAGCAACTGCCCTTTAAGCAGTTCTACAGTCAATCCTATGTTTTCCCCCACCTTTTTTTTTTTTTTTTTTTTTAAAGGTTTGAGACTTACCTCAGCCTTTTGGGAAATATCATTCATGTTTGCTCTATGTGGTCTCAGGGTGATTATGGAGCTTTGTATATTTTTGCACCTGAAAAAATACATTAGTATTGTATAAGAATTTTTAATGACTTAATTTTTCATATTCTATGTATTTTTGTAAACAGAAACAGCATGTTAATTGCTCCTCAAAAAATACTGACACAATCCAGGCCAGTAATAAATTGTGATAACCTTCAGCTCCTTTGCCCAAGATTCAGGGTAAAAGAGGGTACAAGGTGCATGGTATTAAAAGATCCTTGTAAATTTATGGCCCAGAATAGCTTGGTGAATGTATCAAGTGTACTTGCAAAGAATTTGTGTTTGACAGTTACTGGGTGTATTACTCTAGAAGTACCAACTAGGTCAAGGTGGTTTATCGTGTTATTGAGATCTTCTGTGTCTTTTTCTTTTGGTGGCCCAGTTATTCTATCAGTCTTCAGGTATGTAGGATTGTCTAATAAAGGATTCTTCCTTTAATTATGTCATTTTTTTCGTGTAATTTCAACCTCTTAAGTGCATATGCATTATGATTATAACATCTTTTTGAATTGACTCATCAGTATGAAATTTCCTTTTTAAAAAAAATTTTTTTTAACGCTTATTTATTTTTGAGACAGACAGAGACAGAGCATGAACGGGGGAGGGGCAGAGAGAGAGGGAGGCACAGAATCAGAAGCAGGCTCCAGGCTCTGAGCCATCAGCCCAGAGCCCGACGCGGGGCTCGAACTCGCGGACCGCGAGATCGTGACCTGAGCTGAAGTCGGACACTTAGCCGACTGAGCCACCCAGGCGCCCCTGAAATTTCCTTTTTATCTCACTGTCTTGAACTTATCTGATATTAAAATAGCTGCACCAACTTTCTTAAGTTTAGTCTGTATGATATATATAATTTTCTAGCTATTTACTTTCAACTTATTATTTTATATGTACACTGCATCTCTTGGACACAGCATATAATTGGACCTTGTTTTGAAAAATCAATTCTGATTTTAAAAAAATTGTTTTAATGTTTATTTTTGAGAGAGAGCAGGGGAGGGGCAGAGAGAGAGAGATTGAGACACAGAATCCGAAGCAGGCTCCAGGCTCCAAGCTGTCAGCACAGAGCCCGACGCCAGGGTCAAACCCACGAATAGTGAGATCAAGATCTGAGCCAAAGTTGAATGCTTAACCGATTGAGCCACCCAGGCGCCCCAATTATGATATCTTTTAATTGCAATGTTTAGTCCATTAACATTTAATGTAATTATTTTTATAAATGGACTTAAGACTACCATTTTACTATTTGTTTCTTGTTCGCCCCTTTTTTTCTTCCTCTATTACTCTTTCCCTGACTACTTCTGAACTATTGGAGTAACTTTTAAAATTTTATCTATTGGCTTTAAAAAATTTTTAATAGCTTTACTAAGGTATCACTGACCTACAAAAAAACTATGCTTTTAAAAAGTGCACAATTTGGGGGTGCCTGGGTGGGTCAGTTGGTTTCGGCTCAGGCCATGATCTCATGGTTTGTGGGATTGAGCCCCACATCAGACTCAGCACTGACAGCACAGAGCCAGCTTGGGCTTCTCTGTCTCCCTCTCTCTCTGCCCTTCCCCCACTCACGCTGTCTCTGTCTCTCTCAAAATAAACTTAAAAGAAAAATTTTTTTAAAGTGCACAGTTTGGTAAGTTCACATATGTATGTACCTGTGACACCATCACCACAACCAAGATAATATAAACATTACCCCGAAAAGTTTTCTCAGATCCCTTAACTCCCCCCTTTTCTTGCTTCTCCCACCCACATCCCCAGGCAGGTATGTTTTTGGTCACCAAAGATTCAATTTTCTATAAATGGGATCAGATAGTATGTACGATTTTATCAGGCCCTTTTATCCAGCGTAAGTATTTTGAGATTCATCCATCAATAGTTGGATCATCAATAGTTCATTCCTTTTTAGTACTAAATATTATTCCATTGTATGAATATACCACAATCTATTGAGTTGGTTAAATACCACAGTTTGTTGAGTATACCACCATTCATCTGTTGCTGGACATTGGGCTGTTTGCAGTTACTATTATAATGAAGCTGTTATGAATATTCATGTGTAAACTTTTATATGAACTATACTTTTTTGAGTAAATAAAGTATAATGGCTAGACCTTATGGTAGATGTATGTTTAACTTTTTAAGAAACTGACAAACTGTTTTCTAAGTGATTGTACCATTTTGTCTTCACACCAACAGTATATGAGAGTTATACTTTCTCTATAGCCTCACCAGCACTTGGTATGGGTCTTCTAACTTTTAGACATTCTAAAGGTGTGTAGTGACATCACATTATGGTTTTAATTTATGCTATTGAGAATCTTTTCATATGTTTCTTTTCTACCTACAAATATTCTTTGGTAGAAGTATCTGTTCAAATCTTTTGCCCATTTTGTTACTGGGTTATTTATTTTCCATTAACTTTTGAAAGTACTTTACATATTCTGGATACAAGACCTATATCAGATGTATGATTTGAAAAGATATTCTCCCAGTCTTTGGCTTGTCTTTTCATTTTCCTAACAATGTCTTTTGAAGAGCAGAAACTTCATTTTGATAAAATCTATTTTATCATCTTTTTCTTTTATAGTGTGTGCTTTTGGTGTTGTACTGGCTTAACCCACAATCACAAAGAACTTATCCCATATTTACTTCTAAGAGGTTTATAGTTTTAGGTTTTGCATTTAGGTCTTTTATCCATTTTGGGTTGATTTTTGTATATGGCAAAAGTTCACTTTTTTGCAGATAAACAATTTTTCCAGGACCACTTATTAAAAAAAAAAAACATATCTCTCGGATGAAATGCTTTTGCATTTTTGTCAAAAATCAATTGACTATGGTGGGTCTATTTCTGGACCCTCCATTCTGTTCCATTAGTCTGTCTCTCCTGATGCCAAAACCACAGTATTTTTTTTTTTTTTAACTCCAGTCACCGTGTCATATTCTTGATTAGTGTACTTTATCATGAGCCTTGAAAAAATTAGTGTAACCCCAACTTTGTTCCTTTTCAAACTTGTTTTGACTATTCTAGGTCCTTTGTATTCACATATAAATCTGTAAATACTTCTGTATTTGTTGATGCTATTGTAAATGATGTTATTTTTTAGATTTCAATTGATGATCATTTGTTGCTGGTATATAGAAATATAATTTATTTTTGTATTCTCATCTTCTATCCTGCTACCTGGCCAAAGTAACTTATTAGTTCCATTGGGTTGTTTTTATAGATTCCATTTGATTTTCTACATAGATGACTATATCATCTATGAACACATTTCAACTTTTTCCCTTATAACCTGTATGTCTTTTATTTCTTTTTTTGGCCTGGACCATTCTGGATAGAACCTTCTTCAGTACAAAGTCAAATAGAAGTAGGGAGAGCAGACATATTTGCCTTGTTCCTGACCTTAGGGGAAAAATGTTTAGTCTTTCACCATTAAATGATTTTAGCTACAGATTTTTCTTAGATGCCCTGTATGAGATTAAGTTCCTTTCTATTATTGTGCTAGAGTAATTTTAGGAATGGATGTGGGATTTAATAAAATGTCTTTTCTGTATCTATTGAGATAATCTTATGTTTGATTTTCGTTATAGTAAGCTACATTAATTTATTTTCAAATGTTAAATCAACTTTACATTCCTAGGAGAAACTGCATTTGGTCATGATGCATTATCCTTTTAACATGCTGATAAATTCAATTTAATAAAATTTTGTTAAGAAGTTTTCCATCCATGTTTATGGGATGATATTGGTGTGTAGTTTTATTTTTTTGTAACATCTGCTTTTGTTAATAATAATACTGCTCTCATAGAATGAGTTGGGAATTATTTTGTCTTAATTTTCTGTAAGATCTCATGTAGAACTGATATCATTTTTTCTTTTTTTTTAAATGTTTATTTATGTTTGAGAGAAAGAGAATGTGAGTGGGGGAGTATCAGAGAAAGAGAGAGAGAGAGAGAGAGAGAAAGAGAAAATCCCAAGCAGGCTCCATGCTATCAGTGCAGAGCCCAATGAGGGGCTCAATCTCATGAACTGAGATCATGACCTGAGCTGAAATTAAGTGTCAGACACTTAACCAACTAAGCCACCAAGTGCCCCTATATAATTTTTTCCTTAAATGTTTGCAAGAACTTTCCAGTGAAGCCATTTGGGGACTAAAGTTTTCTCTCTGGGAGAAGACAATATGATGAAGGTAGATGGGACATGATTCCATGTAATTATTAACAAGGTCCTAACTTTTGTTGTTCAGTGGGTCTGTGGGTGCTTATTACATTATTAACAGTACTTTCCTAATAAAAGCAGGCAGTACATGACTATCTGTCATTACCAAGGTTTGTGAGTAATCTATGTGCCTGAGATAAAACTAACCAGTAGTTCTAGTCTTGATCTCTTACCTGAGTCATTCTATCATATCTAGAGTTACCTATTAGATATTTCTTCTTGTATAACCAAGAGAACTTATCCTTCATTCTCATAGCTTCTCAAACCTTAGAGTTATTTCTGGTTCATTCTTTAGATCTCCTAAATTATGATAGACTGTCAAGATTTGTGATTGTTTCTTTCAAATTTGTTCTTATATATTACTTCACTATTTCCATTGTCCTCATACTACAAGGCTTTATCACCTCATACTTTGATTACAACAATTTGAGAATCAGATCTAAATCCAAATTTCAATTGTGTGCTTCCTGGTTAGGATTAGATAACATATGTAAAAAATTCTAGAACAATACCTAACATTAGTAGGTATCAATAATTTTGATTGATTTCATCACTCATGGTCTCCCTATCCTTTTTATCCTCTTCAGTAAAAACGTACATTTCCCTGCCAATTAGCATATATTAATATATTATTTGTGTAATCTAAAAGAGTAATTAATACCAAAGGGTATGAGGAAACTTTGAGCAATCTCACATAAATTGATAAATTTAGCTGGATTAATTGGCCAGAGGGAACTTGAAGGAGCCTTTTTTTGTGGCAAAATGAAAGAAAATTCTGTCATTTGGTGACAGTGAAAAATTACCCTGTCAAGAGTAGTCCTGGAGAATAAATGAATCAGCTAGCTTCTTCATCTAATTTTTTTTTAAATCTTCAAATTATATCTTGACTTATTTATAGATTCCGAATAAAATAAGTTTAATTTTTAAATTTAATATGAGTAAAACCAGTTAAAATCGTTTTTTAAATGTCATTTCAGTACTCTGAGCTCTCATTCTGAAAGTCTGTGAAAATTTGTAGTACTAACTTTAACTTTTTTAATTAAAATATGAGCAGACAATCTTTTGCTGAGTTTGCTCTGTTCTGCATTTTGAGGATAAAAAAGTTGTAGCAAACTAAGTTTGTTAGCTTTTTGTCTTATAGAATTGTCTTTTAAGATGTAGGTTACAAACCAATAGGACTCATATCTCTAGTTTTATAGAGATATGAAAAAAATTCAGAGAAAAAAATTCAAAATCAAGCAGGCAAATATCTATTGGATTCCTTTATAATTTTTTAAAGGAATTTTTTTAATTCCTGGTAGAAACAATATTACATTCCAATTGCTAACTCAGTTGTCTTTCTGTGCTAAAGTTAAAGGTATGAATTTGACTATGTTAGGTTCATTGACTTCACAAGAAAGAACTCTGTTCCACAGTCATTGATTGTAATGTCTTATTAAAACCAATTATCTTGGGGCACCTGGGTGGCTCAGTCCGTTAAGTGTCCGACTTTGGCTCAGGTCATGATTTCACAGTCTGAGTTCGAGCCCCACGTTGGGCTCTGTGCTGACAGTTCAGAACCTGGTGCCTGCTTTGGATTCTGTGTCTCCCTCTCTGTCTGCTCCTCCCCTGCTCATGCTGTCTCCCTGTCTCTAAGAATAAATAAACCTAAAAAAAATACTAAAAAGAAAACAACTATTTCACTAACACATCCTTTGATCACATATGAATGATAATAATCCAAGCTAACATTTATGGAGCCTTTATTGTGTGCCAGGTAATATGCCAAGTGTTTAACAAGCATTATTTCATTTAATCCCCTCAATAGCCCTTTACGGTAAAGATTATTATCAAGCTCTCTCTCAAAATTTCCAAGCCCAGTAATTTTAAATTCTTAAAATATTAAGATGAGAATAATGTCTTTTGAGTTTACAGATGTGAAGTCTGTAAATTGTTACAGATGGAAAAACAGAGACCTAGGGGCATGTGGGTGGCTCAGTGGGTTAAGCATCCGACTTCAGCTCAGGTCATGATCTTCTGGTTCCCACAGGTTTGAGCCCCATGTCAGGCTCTGTGCTGACAGCTTGGAGCCTGGAGCCTGCTTCGGATTCTGTGTCTCTCCCTCTTTCTGCCCCTCCCCCACTCATGCTCTTTCTCCCTCTCTCTCAAGAATAAACATTAAAAAAAATTTTTAAGAAAAACAGATTTAGAAAGTTAAGTAACCAAGGGGGCTCCTGGGCGGCTCAGTTGGTTAAGCCTACGACTTAGGCTTGGGGCATGATCTCACAGTTCATGAGTTTGGGCTCTGCGTCCCACTCCCACACTGGGCTCTCTGCTGTCGCACAAAACCTGCTTTAGATCCTCTTCCACCCTCTCCTTGCCCCTCCCCCACTTCGCGCACATACATGCACACTCTCAAAAATAAACATTAAAAAAAAAAAAGTTAAGTAACCTGTTTAAGACCACACAACTAATGAGTGGTGTTGGACACAGGATAAAAGCAGGCAGTTCGACTGCGGGGTCTGCATTCTTACTGTATTATACTGATGCCAAAAAAACAGTGCAATTGGCATGTGTGGTAGGGCAAGGGGAATACCAACCAGCTTATAATGCCTAACCGACTAGTGCAATCAAAAGATCCTTTAATCGAATTATTTGAGAACCATAATTCTGAGCAGCAGAAATATATTGGAAGCTCAAAAGACATGACTGAAAGTATTCTCTACATTTTTTTTTAATTTTTTTTTCTTTTTTTTTTTTTAATTTTTTTTAACGTTTATTTTTGAGACAGAGAGAGACAGAGCATGAACGGGGGAGGGGCAGAGAGAGAGGGAGACACAGAATCGGAAGCAGGCTCCAGGCTCTAAGCCATCAGCCCAGAGCCCGACGTGGGGCTCGAACTCACGGACCGCGAGATGGTGACCTGGCTGAAGTCGGACGCTTAACCGACTGCGCCACCCAGGCGCCCCAATTTTTTATTTTTCAACGTTTTTAATTTTATTTTGGGGACAGAGAGAGACAGAGCATGAATGGGGGAGGGGCAGAGAGAGAGGGAGACACAGAATCGGAAACAGGCTCCAGGCTCCAAGCCATCAGCCCAGAGCCTGACGCGGGGCTCGAACTCACGGACCGCGAGATCGTGACCTGGCTGAAGTCGGACGCTTAACCGATTGCGCCACCCAGGTGCTCCAAGTATTCTCTACATTTAGTGAAACTGTAGTTTTTAGCCGGCAACGGGCAGTAGAACAGGGTATTTTGTCCCACGTGAGCACAGTTTTATTTAAGGAAGTTTATTTTCTTCTAAACAAATATGGGGGCACCTGCGTGTCTCAGTCAGTTGAGCGTCCAACTTTGGCTCAGGTCATGATCTCACAGCTCATGAGTTTGAGCCCTGCGTCCGGCTCTGTGCTGACAGCTCAGAGCCTGGAGCCTGCTTCGGATTCTGCGTTTCCCTCTCTCTCTGCCCCTCCCCCATTCATGCTCTGTCTCTGTCTCAGAAATAAACATAAAAAAAAAAAGTTTTAAAAAATAAACTAATATGTGCTAGCAATTATTCTCTTAGAATTACTTGGCATTAAGGAGAACACAGAGTTAGGTTATTAAATGATTCTCAAATACTGAATGAAATGCAGTTATCTCAGCGGGCTGTGTTTTAGAATTCATTTAGTGAATTCATTCACATGTGATAAAGTCAGGTGCTGTTTTCTCTGATTTTCAAAGTGCCCAAGTCAGCAACATGCAGGTAGCACTTCTATTGTTGTAATTAATGACAGTGAAGAATCAAGTAACAATATTCACATGTATGGCATTGTCTTAAGGAACACACTGACCTATCTCAAAATTCTGCTCAACTGTCAAGAGTATAGAAGGCTTCTGAATTTATCATACAGAACATTATCTAACAGTACTCCTAGAATAAGCCAAATTCCCTCTTAATTGTATAATGACAGTGAGAATTCTGGTTTTATGAAGGCTTTTTAAAGTATATATGTTCCAACAAAGTCATGACATGGACACTGAAATGTTCAAAAATTATTTGAATGTCACACATTTTAGTGAATCTCAACACTGAACCATAAATCCATCAAGGACGTTCCTGTGGAAGGGAGTCAACAGTACTGACATTTAAGTCAAGGAATGGATCGTCATGCTCTCTAAATTGCAGCTGAAAGTTTTCAGTCCTTAAATCCTCTCCTTCCTGTCTCCTACCACCCCCTCTGCACCCTCACTGCACAATACCCTAACTACTCATGCCCTTCCTTCAAGGGCATAATGACCTGAGACTCTGCCCAAACTGCCTCCCTCTCATATATCAGCCAACTAGAGACCACGTCTTAGACTAAATAATAGCTGCTTAATATGCAAAT
The DNA here is from genome assembly GCF_023721935.1 of Panthera uncia. Classification (NCBI taxonomy): domain Eukaryota; kingdom Metazoa; phylum Chordata; class Mammalia; order Carnivora; family Felidae; genus Panthera; species Panthera uncia. The sequence goes on from NW_026057585.1 coordinate 40,618,179, forward strand.
GATCTTAATTATGTGGTGCAATGTGTATTATGATATAAAAATTCCAGACAATTAATATACAGAAATCTGTTGCATTTCTATACACTAATAATGAAGTAGCACAAAAATTAAGAAAACAATCCCATTTAAAATTGCACCAAAGAGAATAAAATACCTAGGAATAAATTTAACCCAGAGGTTAATTTTTCAGTATGGTGAAAACTCTGAAAACTGTAAGACATTGATGAAAGAAATAGAGGACAACACAAACAAATGGAAAGATGTATCATGCTCATGCATTGGAAGAATTAATCATTAAAACATCCAAAACATACCCAAAGCAATCTACAGATTTAATGCAGTCTCTCTCAAGACACCAAGCAAGAGTACTTGGGTGGCTCATTTGATTAAGTGTCTGACTTCAGCTTGGGTTATGATCTCCTAGTTCTTGGGTTCAAGCCCTGCGTTGGGCTGTCTACTGTCAGCCAAGGGCCCGCTTAGGATTCTCTCTCCCTGCCTCTGTCCCTCCCCTGCTCACGCTCTCTCAAAAATAAATATCTTTTTTAAAAAGATACCCAATAGTATTTTTCACAGAACTAGGAAAAATAGTTCTAAAATTTGTATGGAACCACAAAAGACCTCAAATAGCCAAAGCAATCTTGAGAAAGAGGAACAAAGATGGAGGTATCACAATCCCAGATTTCAAGATATACTACAAAGCTGTGGTAATCAAAATAGCATGGTACTGGCACAAAAAGAGACTTGTGAATCAACAGGAGAGCCCAGAAATAAAGCCACACTTACATGGCCAATTAATTTACAACAAAGGAGGCAAGATTATACAATAGGGAAAAGACAGTCTTTTCAATAAATGGTGTTGGGACTGACAGCTACATGCGAAAGAATAAAACTGGACTTTCTTACACCACACACAAAAATAAACTCAAAATGGATTGACCTAAATGTGACACCTGAAACCATAAAACTCCTGGAAGAAAACACAAGCAGTAATCTCTTGGACATCTCCCTTAACAACATATTTATGGATATGCCTCCTCAGGCAAGAGAAACCAAAGCAAAAATAAACTATTGGGACAACACCAAAATAACAAAGAAAACACAGCAAAGGAAACCATCAACAAAACAGAAAGGCAACCTGCTGAATGGGAGAAGATATTTACAAATGAGATATCTGATAAGAGGTTAATGTCCAAAATATACAAAGAACAGGGGAGCCTGGCTGGCTCAGTCGGTTAAGCATCCGACTTCCGCTCAGGTCATGATCTCACAGTTCCTGAGTTCGAGCCCCACATTGGGCTCTGTGCTGACAGCTCAGAGCCTGGAGCCTGCTTCGGATTCTGTGTCTCCCTCTCTCTCTGCCCCTCCCCCAGTCATGCTCTGTCTCTCTCTGCCTCTCAAAAATAAAGAAACGTAATAAAAAAATTCAAAATATATAAGGAATTTCTACAACTCAACACCAAACAAAACAAAAACAATCCAATTGAAAGATGGGCAGAAGACCCAAATAGACTTTTTTTTTTCAAAGAAGATGTACAGAGGGTCAACAGACATATGAAAAGATGTTCAACATCACTAATCATCAGGGAAATACAAATCAAAACCACAGTGAAATATACCATTACACCAGTCAGAATGACCAAGTACCAAAAGGACAAAAAAAAAAACAAGTGTTGACAAGGAAGTAGAGAAAACAGAACCCTAACACACTGTTGGTGGAATTGGAAATTGGTGCAGCCACTGTGGAAAAATGGTATGGAGGTTCCTCAGAGAAGTTAAAAACAGAATTGCCATATGAACTAGTAACTCCACTACTGGGTATTTAATCCAAAGAAAACAAAAACACTAATTCAAAATGACATATGCACCCCTATGTTTATTGCAGCATTATTTACAATAGCCAAGATATGGAAGCAGCCCAAGTATTCATCAATGGATGAATGGATAAAGATGTGGATACACACACACACACACACACACACACAATATTGTTCAAACATAAAGAATGACATCTTGCCATCTGCAACAACATGGATGAGTTTACAGGATATTATGCTAAGTGAAATAAGTCAGAGAAAGACAAATAGCTTATGATTTCATTTATATGTAGAACCTAAAAAACAAACGAGTAAGGACACAAATCCAATAAACTCTTTTATTTTTTTTTAATGTTTATTTATTTTTGAGACAGACAGAGACAGAATGCGAGTGGGTTAGGGGCAGAGAGAGAGGAAGACACAGAATCCGAAGCAGGCTCCAGGCTCTGAGCTGTCAGCACAGAGCCCAACGCGGGGCTCAAACTCCAGAACTGTGAGGTCATGACCTGAGCCGAAGTCGGATGCTCAACCAACTGAGACACCCAGGCGCCCCTCCAATAAACTCTTAAAAGGAGAGAACCAGTGGTTGCCAGAGGGAAGGCGGATGGAAGGATGGGCCAAATACATAAAGGGAATTAAGAAGTACAAACTCCCAGTTATAAAATAACTAAGTCATAGAGACGAAAAGCAATGCATAGGGAATATAATAAATAATACCGTATAACATTGTATGATGACAGATGGTGACTACACTTATCATGGCAAGCACTGAGTAATGAATAGAATTGTTGAATCAGTATGTTGTATACCTGAAACTAAAATAACACTGTATGTTAATTACACTTCAGTTTTTAAAGTTACATATACAAATTCAATCTTGTCATAATTTTTCATAAACCCTCTCTCATACAAAAATTTGCAAACCTGTGTATTTTTACATTTAATAAAAGGGTAATACAAATATATTTTGAAGTCTTCCAAAATATTCTACTAGAGCTTTCGTTGTTTAAGGATTTTGTAGCAAAATATTCAGGATTATATATTCTGATGACAACTTCTCAGTTAATTGTTGATTTTCTAAGCACATTAAGCAGACTGTGATGATGGAGGAAGACTGGGGTTAGAACCAGAAAAGTACTAGGGTTTCTGTTTGGGTTGTTTATTAGATGTATGGTCTTGGGCAAACCAGTTTACTTCTCTCAATTTCAGTTTATATAAAACTATATATATAATATGTATATATTATATACAGATTATATAATTATATAAGTTATATTTACAAGTTTTTATATATTTAAGTTATAATTATAGATGTTACATATAACATATAAGTTATATATTATTCTATAAAATATAATTAATTATAATTATTATATATTATATAATTAATATTATATATAGTTGTATATAAACTGAAGTTGATATATATAATATATATAAAATAGGAATAATGCTTTTCTCATTTTCTCATTATATTCCTCATTATATTGCCCATAAAATGTACAGTTCTCTCCTTCAGAATGTCACTACTACGCCTGATATTCTCAGCCACTCCTTCATTCTGAAATCCTTTTCACTCAGCTCCATGACACCATTCTCTCCCTGTTCTTTCGTGTCTCTAACCATTCCTTCTGTCTCCTCTGAGGACTTCTCTGCCTCTCTCCACCTCTTCGGTGTTGTTTGCCCACGTTTCAGTCTTTGCCCTTTTCTTCTTACTCTAAACTTTTCCTTCAGTGATACACTTTGGCCCTTTAAATTGCCTCATTAGCTTCATCTCTGTCACACCTTCCTCCCACCCCATCACTCACACTGAAATATTGGCACACCTCAAGCCTTTGCACAGCTACCTCCCTTGGCTTAATGTTCTGCCCATTCCCTTATCTCTTAGCTAACTCCTACTCATCCTTTAGTACTTAGTCACTTTTCTCCAGGAAGTTTTCCTCGACTCCACAAGACTGGATTACGTGCTTCTCCTGTGTGTGTTTCCATATCACCCCCATACTTACACTAACTGTATCATTTACCACAACGTATGGTAATGAACTTTCTTGACTACCTCTTCTACTAGAATGTGAGCTCTTTGACAGTAGAGACTGTAATTTATGCACTACTGTATCCATAGCCCATGGCATTTGCCCAGCATAGACCTACATAATAATTGTTTGCTGATAGGTAAATCCTGCCAACTCCAAGGTGAAGCACTTTATAAACAGTTAAGGACTACTGTTCTCATCACTATCATTATGATTTTCATTATACAATAATGGAATACAATATAAATAGAATACACTATTTATTACACAAATACTTATTAAGCATCTGCTACGTGCCAGGCACTCTGCTAAGTATTGAGAAATACAACATTGAATAGACAGACGTTCTCCCAATTTTCATGCTGTTAATAGTCTCTTGGCCAAAACTCTCAACAAAAGCCTTGGAACAGGATTTTTAATGGTCCAGTCTGCTTTACTATCTACAAACACAGGTGGGGTTCTAACATCAATCATCTGATACAGAATTGAAAGGAAGCATACACCATACCCCAACCTTCCAGTCAGATGCCTAAGATAATGACTTCTATTCTCAGACTACTTTTTGCACTTCTCTTAATTCCATCCAGACTTTGACCTGTACATCTGATAGACTTTATGCTCCTTTCCCAGATTACCGTGGATTGGTTCCTTTCCAGTGCCTACCTCAATGCCTATAAATAAGAAATTATAATGTAAAATAAACTCCAAAAGGCATCATGGAAAGATTTTCAATATACATGTAGTAATCATCAAAACTGAGAAGTCTAAAACATCCCATCCCTTTAACCCAACTTTTATTTTCTTAATGAACTGTCTGTACTTATTTTAAAATCTGCTATTGGACATTTACAGAAGATTTTCAAATTAATCTTTTGGGAACATACTCTCATATTCCAAATATCCACTCAATCTTAGACTCATTGATTATTGCCTCCCACTTTCATGCTTTTTATATGCTATTAGTCAACATTTCCCCTACTAGTCTATAAACTTGTGTGGAATTTGGGGTGCCTCAGTCAGTTGAGCATTTGACTTCAGCTCCAGTCATGATCTCACTATTCATGAGTTCAAGCCCTGCATCGGGCTCTGTGCTGACAGCGCAAAGCCCACTTCACATCCTCTGTCTCCTACCCCGTCTGCCCCTCCCCCTCTCGTGTGCACACACGCTCTCTTTCAAAAATAAAAAATATTTTTTAAAAACTCATGTGGAATTTGCAGTATTATTTAGAGCAGAGACCCCAGGCCCTCCTTTAACTACATATAATTAGGTAGCTAAAAGTATTCATATATTTAGTATTCACATGTATCACTGTCATTTTAATAAGCATACAAAATGAGGGGTGCCTGGGTGGTTCCATCAATTGGACATTCGACTCTTTGGCTCAGGTCATGATCTCAGTTGGTGGGTTTGAGCCCCCTGTCGGGCTCTGTGCTGGTGACACAGGGCCTCCTTGGGATTCTCTCTCTCTGCCCCTCACCTACTCTCTCTCTTTCAAAATGGATAAATAAAAAAACTGTACAAAATTCAAAGTATTCACTTTAACAGTTTTCCCTTCCTCAGAAACCTGATAAACATTTTTAAATTATCAAGTTTTTTTCAAGAGGTACTAGAATTCAAGTGTGGTGAGTACATAAAGTTACCTCAGTTTCTACAGGGAAGCTCTTTTAATGAGGTTTCTTTAAAGTTCTTAACTGATACATATTATCAGAATAATGATTTTAAGTATACATTATTAGTAAAATGAGGTTTAAAATGTTCTATAGTAACTTCTAGCCATGATTCCTTTGATTTATAATAGGGTAACAGTTTGCCATTCTTTGTGTTTTCATCAGGCTCACCAGGCTGCCTCCTCAACTACTGCATCCCCTGCCCCTCTGTGCTCCTTAACTCTGGTCCGTCACTCCAGCTCTGAGAACATTACCTGCATAGTGCATCACAGATCAGAATTAAAATTCTCATCTGCGTCTGTAGGTCTTCTGCAGGCTTCCTCATGAGGACCAGGTTTCCCTTATCTTTTCCCATTCCTTCAACCTCCCACCTAACAAATTTAGTCAATAGCCTATTTCCACCTCCAAGATAAAATTTCTATACCCAACACGGGGCTCGAACTCACAACCCTGAGATCAAGAGTCACACGCTCCTCCCGACTGAGCCAGTCAGGTGCCAGGCACCCCCTTCCAAGATGATTTTTTTTTTTTTTTTTTTGAGAGGAAGAGAGCAGGGGAGAGGGGCAGAGGGAGAGAGAGAATTCCAAGCAGGCTCCACATTCAGCATGGAGCCCAACACAGGGTTCAATCCCACAACCCCAGGATCATGACCCAAGCAGAAATCAAGAGTCTGACACTCAACTGACTGAGCCACCCAGGCGCTCCCTTCCAAGACAATTCTTAAGCCACATTTTTTTTTTTAAACCAATGAAGTACTTTCCCAAACTAATCATAATAGAAATGGTGATTTTCTCCTCTAAGCCCTAACTAAGCATGAATGTTTGCTCTCCTTCAGTCTCTGACACCTCTAAATGTGCTTAGGTTTCTAGGTGTATCTGGCATTTAAACTTTTAAATTTTTTATATTGTTAAACACCCCCCCACACACACACACACATCTAAGAATATCAGTCTAATCTACTTTAACTTTTTATTATAAAACATTGCAGACATCTGCAAAATTAGACTAATATAATGCACTCTCATATAACCATCAAAAAGCTTCAAAAATCACCTGCTTTTTCCATTGTCCTCAGCAATACAAAATCTGTTTATTTGTTATACCAGTGCAGCATGACACATAAGTGATGACACTTTTCTGAGGTTTTAAACCCTACTTCAGCTGAAATCACTATATCCTAGGCACCACAGAGTACATCCTCCTGTTCCCTCAGAATTAGGCCCAGAATAATGCTTGCCTTTTATTCTCTCTCGGGAAGACTTTAAAGTAACTACTTAAAGAAAATCAGTACATTCTCAGTTGATTAAATCATTAATAAAATTAAGTTACATATACAAATAAAATGTAAGGATTTTTTTAAAGCTACAATACATCTCAGGAAAGACTTGGAGTCTCTACACTGAATGAAGGAGAAGAGCTGAAACTAACAACTGAATCCATATTATGAAGCCACACAGTAGGTGTTTTACACATGTTATTTCCTAGATTTAGAGGTTATGAGTGTGATAGAATTACAAATAAATGAGAAAAGATGGAATTAGCTGAAATGAATATTCATTCGCTCAAGAAAGTTACTGAACATCTTTCTGGGGTGCCTGCGTGGCTCAGTCGGTTAAGCTTCTGGCCCCGGCTCAGGTCATGATCTCATGGTTTATGAGTTCGAGCCCTGTGCCGGGTTCTGTGCTGACAGCTTGGACCCTGGAGCCTGCTTCAGATTCTGTGTCTCCCCCTCTCTCTGCCCCTCCTATGCTCATGTTCTGTCTCTTTCTCAATAATAAATAAACATTAAAATATTTTTTTAAAAAAGGTTATTGAACATCTTTCTGCAATGTGCTAGATGCAGTGTAAGGCACTACATATACAAAGATGAATAAAATCTATCTTTTTATGGAGCTCACAGTGTAGATGGGATGAAAGCTAATTACCGATATAACAAGGCTAACAATTTTAGTTAGAAAATGATTCATTTAAATAACATCTGAAAGTGTGGGAACGCATATAAAAATAAGTTTTCTGATGTTAAAGAAAAATGCCTCCAGTAGAAGAAAGGCTATAAGTTAGAGGAGTGGTTTTAGAACTTTTTGAGTTTAGGACTAATGTCTGGATCTATTATTGAGAAGCCTTAGAGAGCTTCTGTATGGATTTTATCTATAGATATTTAAAATATTGAAAATTAAAACCCTCCACTCTCATCCTTTGTTCAGTGTAGAGGCTCCAGGTCTTTCCTGCGATGTACTGTAGCTTAAAAAAAAAAATCCTTATATTTGGGGCACCTGGGTGGCTCAGTTAAGAGGGTAAGCATCTGATGTCCACTCAGTTCACAATCTCGCGTTGAGGTCAGAGCCCCATATTGGGCTCTGTGCTGACAGCTCAGAGCCGGGAGCCTGCTTCAGATTCTGTGTCTCCCTCTCGTTCTGCCCCTCTCTTCCTCATGCTCTGTCTCTCAAAAATAAACATTAAAAAAACCCTTACATTTTATTTATATATGTAACTTAATTTTATTAACAATGTCATCAAATAAGAACTTACAATTTTTTTTGACTGGTTACTTCAAAGTCTTCCCAAGAGAGTCCTTTCAAATAATAAAAAACCCCATTACATATCAACACACACATTTTATGAAAGTAACTATTTTTCAGAATAAAAATAGTAAGAGTGGCATTGTTTTACATTTTTTGCACATCTCTAATTCTGACTTAATAAAAGGTACATTCTCATACCTTCTTCTGCATTTGAACTATTGTGACATGTTGTTTTGATTGAAGTATTAAAGATATGGCCTCAAAAAAGAAAAATCAAGATATGGCCTCATACAGATGCATAATTGAAAAAGGAAGAACTTTATGGGCCCCTAAAGGCTGTTGGATATTCCCAGGAATTCTAAAACCACATTCTGAGATTTGCTGAATTACAGGAAAGAATGTTCTATCAACTCACGTTAGTTCTTTCTACAAAGGGAGTAGTTGGACTGAGTACCCCTCACTGTTTTAGAATGCTAAATGAAGTTGTTTTAATAACTTAATTCCTATACTCAGTAACCTGAATACCAAAGGATTTTGGGAATCTCACAGTCTTTTCCTAATCTAATTAAGTGACTTTTCTTCCGCTTGTTCAGGCAATGCAGTGTCTTTGGCCACCTTAAGGGGGCAGCAGCAACACAACAATTCAGCCTCGATGCACTGTTGTGTTAAAGATCTCAGGCAAGCCAGATGAATTGTTATCAAGAATGAGTAGAGAGAAAACACTAAAGGACAAGGTTTAAACATGTAGCTCATCAACAAGAGCTTGGTCATAATAAAGAAGGCTGGGATGATGAAGGGATTTAATGATGCCAGTCTAGCATATTAATCATTCATGTTAAATGAAGACAGCTAAGTATTCATCATAGGTTTCAGAGGGAGTATCACAATACTACCATAGCCTATAGCATATTATGATAGGATTTATCAAAAAGGTTGCATTTTTCTCCGAATTTGACATATATGGTCTGTATTAACGATACAGTATTTTTGTGAGAAGGAAAACGTACTTTGTACTAGACATTATGCCTGGCAATGGGATACTAGACACTATGCCTGGCAAAGGCTGTATGAAACAGCCTTTGAAATCAAATAGCTTTGTTGGAAGAAATAGATGGGACCGCAACTAGTTAATGCACAACATATTAAGTGCTATAATAGCAGTATATACACAGGGCTGTAGAAACATGGAAAAGTTGTGGAAAAGACAATGGTGGGATAAAGGAGGGGCTTGGGACTAAGGAACATTACACAGAGATAGTGACATTTGATTTAGACCTTGAAAGAGAAATAGGAGAAGATAAATAGGATTTCACACATTCAGACAAAAGAAGCAACAAGAACAAAAACACCAATTGCCTGATGACCTGTTGCAAATTTGAGGAACTATAAGTTACCCAGCAAATATATGGTGAAACTAGAAAAACAGGCGGGGCACAGACTGGGAACATTCCTAAATGTCATATTAAGAAAGTTTAGACTTGATCCTATAGGCAATGAGGATCTAGAAAGGGATTGTTTTAAAGCAAAAATATGAATTGGATACATAGTCTAGAAAGAAAAAGCACTCTGACAGCCATGCAGAAAATTGAGGTACACGGAAGAGGACAAATACAGTGGTCCCGGCAAGAGAACACCTAAATTAAGACAGGGGCATTACAAATCAAAAACTGGAAGAGACATTTTAGCAGTGGAACTGACAGGACATAGTGACCCATTCATGCCCTTATTTAATACGTGTTCATTAAGCTCCTACTATATGCCAGGCACTGTCCTAGGCTGTAAGAGATGAAAGTGAACCAAAAGACAAAGTCCCTGCTTCCAGGGAACTTACCTTGCAGTGGGGCCACTACTGCAAGAGCTTTGGCCAGTTAGATTTGGAGAGGGAGAGGAGAGGCAAGGAATACTGTGAAGAATTAGCTCGAAGTTTCTATTTTGAGAAAATGAGTAGACAGAGTTACCATTGAGATTAAATCTGAAAATATGTTTAAGGAGTCAGAAAATGAGCTCAGTTTTAAATAGGTTTTACTACCTGTCAGAATGACATGGATTTTAATCCTGGGTGGCTCAGTGAGTTAAGCATCTGAATCTGGATTTTGGCTCAGGCCATGATCTCACAGTGAGTATGATCGAGCCCCTTGTTGACAGCATGGACAGAGCCTGCTTGGGATATTCATTCATATTCATTCTCTCTCTCTCTCTCTCTCTCTCTCTCTCTCTCTCTCTCTCTCTCTCCCCCTCCCCCCTGCACTCACTCCTGTGTGCATGCTCTCTCTCTCAAAATAAAAAAATAAGTATTAAAAAAAAAAAGGAATCAGGATTTTTAGAGCTCATTATACAAAGACTTTAAAGATCAGCTTTGTGCGGTGGCAGGATCGTAGCCAATGAGGGTTATCCAAAGCACAATTATTGCTAATTGAAAGATCGTTTAGTCCAATCCCTTCACTTACCATATGGAAAGAGAGGCACAGAGACTCAGTGACTTATCTGAGGTTGCAAATGTTCAGCTGCAGGTTTGACTGTTACTCGATTACTTATTTTACCATTCTCCATTTTTATCTAATTTTAAAGTATGTGAAATATATGTATATATAAATAAATATATACACATATATATATTTATATACATAATATGCTGGATGGGTAATACTAATATTGGTATCAACAGGTACAGCAATTAGTGAGACAGGCTTTAAGACACTTTTGAAAATGACTTAATAGCCTGATAAAATGTGTTTCAAGAATAGAGTATAATTTGGAGCTGTTATAAAATAATTTCCAGGTTGAGTATTAAGGTATGAAGCTCAAGCTGTGAGACAATATGTAAATCTCATAGAATATAATATTAAGTACATCAGATCTAAAAATATTCATGCTAATGTTTCTATTCTAGAATTTCATTGGATCTATGCTTGACTTCTATGTTTTCTAAATTAATTTTCCTTGACTTTTTTAGATATTCAATTAAAATATTTCAACATAGCAAATAATGCAGGAATCAAGAAAATAATTTTTTTAAGTTTATTCATTTATTTCCAGAGACAGACAGACAGAGAGAGAGAGAGAGAGAGAGAGCACAAGCAGGGGAGGGGCAGGGAGAGAGGAAGAGAGAGAGAATCCCAAGCAGGCTCTGCTCTGTCGGTGCGGAGGCTGACCCAGGGCTCAAACCCATGAACCACAAGATCATGACCTGAGCCAAAACCAAGAGTCAGATGCTCAACCAACTGAGCCACCCAGGTACTCCTTAAGAAAAGAATTTTAAATCTTAGCTATCATTTATAATAATGGTTACATTGTGTTAATGTGTTATCTCCTTTCTGAAGGAACAGAATTGTCACGACTGACAGCTTTAAATCTGCATTTCATTAAACTCAAGTAAATTATTTGTCTCAAATTTTAAGAAGGTTTTAGAACACCTAACTATATACTACAGGTATATACTACAGGTTTTAACAGGGTTAAAACCTATCCCTTTACAGTCTTTGGAACTATCCCATAGGTTAAAACCTATCCCTTTACAGTCTTTGGAACAAACAACAACATTGTTTTGAGCTTCATAAAATGTGAGCCTAAATTTTATCATTTTTCACTTCACCAGAAATATATACTTAAATACAATATAACTTGGGGCACCTGGGTGGCTCAGTCGGTTAAGCATCTGACTTAGGCTCAGGTCATGATCTCATGGTTCATGAGTTTGAGCCCCTCATTGGGACCATAGAGCCCACTTCGGATCCTCTGTCTCCCTCTCTCTCTGTTCCCCTCTCGCTTGTGCGCCCTCACGCTCTCTCTCTCTCTCAAATAAAAAACATTTACAAAATACAACTTTATTACATTTCTTTAGTAAAGATGGTAACTTTATACTTTAAAAATACTATAAAACCTGTGATAAGCCTTGTCACAATTCAAAAATGTTAAATTAGATCCTATTTTATCTGTTAGAAATAGATTTTTTTCTTCCTACCGATATAAACAATTCCTCACTAGTGACAAAGAATCTTATTTTCAACCTGCCTTGACATTCTTCTGTATTAATAAAGTATAATACTTTGCACTCATATGACTGTATTTGATAGTTTTCAGAGGGCAATCACTGTGCTAGGAGTACCCTTAAAAGCAAGAATGCTGCTCTATTCTTTTTTTTTTTTTTTTAATGTTTATTTATTTTTGAGAGACAGAGCATGAGCAGGGGAGGGGCAGAGAGAGAGGGAGACACAGAATCTGAAACAGGTTCCAGGCTCTGAGCTGTCAGCACAGATCCCAACACAGGGCTTAAACTCACCAATGTGAGATCGTGACCTGAGCCAAAGTCAGATATTCAACCGACTGAGCCACCCTGGTGCCCCTGCTCTACTCTATTCTTTATCCTTAGCATCTCATACAACTAGGACACACAGTACAAACTCAACTCATATTTGGAGGAGTGAATGAATGACAAAGAGAGAACAGGAAAATTGTCTAATCCAAAGTCAACCCAAATAGAACTTATGATTAACATCTCCCAAAAGAAGGCTGCTGGTAAGAATGCATGCATGAATGAATAGAAAACGAAGTAAAATGGACTGGATTTACATTAAACTAGGTCTCATGAAAAACCAGAAGTTGGCTTCCAAAGCACATGGATGTGGTACTCTCTGGAGGAGAATGGGCTTCCTAACCTTCTCTGCAAGTGGAAATGGCCTTTCAAATGAAGGACACAGCTGGGAAGGGGCAGCCCCAGGCCCTGCCTACAAAGAAGGGGAGGGCAGAAAGACAGAAGAGGAACAGTAGTTAACTCCCCTTTACGGCCAATCTCTAGGGGTCAAAAAAACTCTCCTAAACATTTCCAGGAGGGGAAAGGATTAGGATTATTTAAGAGTTCCCAGAAATACCTACCCTATGCTTTCTGAAATCCCACCACTTAAAATCTTTTTACTCATTTTAGCTATCAATACATGGCCCCTTCCAGCTCAAATTGATACTAGCAATTAGTGTCAGTGAATGTTAACCTGTTCTTCTCATTCCTATGATCACATTATTTAAGAGAAGGATTGCTAACCAAAATATGTCTACACTTAAAGTCCGGATTCCTAATGCCAGGTCCAGACTTCCCATCATATCATAGCTTCAGACTTGCCCTCATACTTAGATCAGAAGACTCAAGCATACTCAAGCGTCTAGGGTCAGGCAATGTAAAAGTAGTGGAAGTCAATGTTATGTAGTGTTAATTGACAGTTAATGTAAGTGAATGAGGACTGGTTGTAAAACAACAGGGAATGGAGGAGACAATGTCAAAAGGAGCCTGTGTACCCTGAGGGGGAAGCAACTACTTGTCCCAGGGTATTGTTGCGGTGCAGAAAGGACCCAGTTTTGCCAACATCCTCCAATTTTTCAAGAGGCTGGAAATCCAGGTTTTATTTTTTAAGCCTGTTTGTGGCTGTAAGTGGCTTCTGGCTGCCAATTTGTGGCCCCTGATCTAAATGAACAGGCAGCACTAAGAAAATGGAGAGATAAAGGGAGGCCTAGTTTGGCCTGAAAGGCGGAGGCCCAGTCAAAGGGGAGGAAAGGACAAGAAAGAGGCACAGAAAGGAAGGTGGAAGTCAAATTTCACCAACCTCAAAACGTGGCCCAGGGAGCTCTAATCTGTCTTCTAATCTGACAGCAAAAGGGAGGAGATGACAAGAAAAAAAAAAAAAAAAAAAAAGGAGGGGCAGGGAGAAAAAAAAAAAACGCTACTGATAGAAAAAAAATACATCAAAATGCTAACAATACATGTGTCACATTTTGAAGGTCCCCTTTTCTATTCTTGATATTTTTTAACGTCAAATTATTTTTGACAGAGAACGAGTGGGAGAGGGGCACAGACGGGGAGACAGAGAATCCAAAGCAGGCTCTGTGCTGTCAGAGCAAAGCCCGATGTGGGGTTCGAACCCACCAACGGTGAGATCATGACCTGAGCCGAAGTTGGAAGCTTAACATACTGAGCCACCCGGGTGCCCCTCCATTCTTGATAATTTTTAACCATAAATATGGTTATATTAAGTTTAGAACAAAAAACCCACAAATTTTACTAGAAGTTAAATAAGTTGGATTTCAGGGTAAGAATCCACTCATCACAGAGTGTAGAAAGTCTACGCTATGGTTAAGTCCAGCCAAACTATTCACTGAATACTTAAATAGAAAAAGAAAATATAACAATTCCAAGTGTATATAAATAATATGTAATTTTCCAATTATAAAACCAGAAGAGAACATGAAAAAACCTACACAGGTGATATAGACCACAAATTGATTAAGAACAAAACTATGTGAAATTGTTAAGAATGCTGTAGGTCATTTTCCCTCTAAATTATAAAACAGCTACCAAGATATTTTGTGTGTGTATATGCCTTACGTACTAAAATATACTGCGTCCTCTCTCCCATAAAAATGTTTAGACATCTGCCCACCTATTACATACTTTTCTACATTTACTTCATTGTTTTCCTTCTCAGAGGCATGTGCTTTTATTTAAACAATACTTTTATTTGCCTTTGGGGTGTTTTGAAGACAACGGTAAGTTTTATCCTTTTTTCCTAAATGAAGAAGTATGTCATTTCAGGTCACTCGGGTTCGAAGCAATCTAAATCCCCAATTAATCTCTTCCAAATATACATACTCAGTTTTCATTCTGTTCACAAATGGAACCCTAACCTAAATACTTCAAGTGTAATTTCAGGGGAAAAATACTGTTCAAAAGCCTAGATAACGCATTCCTTTGTTGATGCTAAATATAGTCATCTCGAGATGACACACATTTTGACAATGATCAGTCTTACATATCAAATTTTCAAAAATAGCACAGATTCCATTGAAGGTGAACAAGAAAAATGGCTCTTCACTACATTCAGCTGAAAAGGGATTTAGAAGTGTGAATCTTCCATTAAAACCGAATTTTGCCAATTTGAGGGAAACCGGATTAAAAAAATTTTTGTTGTAGTTTTTGCTTAGGGCTCCTTAAGGGAGTTGTTGTAGATAAAACACACAATTTCCCACATTTTTCTTTAAATTATTCCAAAGTATAAAAGATCTTCAAAAATAGAGGACTAATAGCTGTGAGGAAGAATCATAACTAGTTGTATTAAATAATCAAAGTTCATTTATACTAAACATATCTCAAAAAAAACAACTGTCCCTCAGTTTGATTAATTACACATTTTCCACCTTGGCACACCTCAAAACTCAGAAGAATTTCAAAGATTTAGTGTATTTTGAGTTTTCTTATGGCAGTAATCCAACCTGTAAAGGGGGGGAAGGAATAATGTGGTTCACTTAATGACGTGTGACTAAAATGGCATAAATACTCAGGTTTACTAATCGTACTACCCAACACATAGTTATGCTGTGACTCGCAGGCCAATGGGCCCGCTACACAAATTCATTAACAAAATTTAGCTGATGAATGATGCTCCCATGGCTTTGCTCATGAACTATTTCTCATGGCTTACTTCATTTTTTCTACCTGCCTCTTTCCCAAGGACATTTTGTTAGGACATACCCTTATGCTATTTTTACCTTGTTCTCGCTCGCTCTCCACCGCACCCTCCCCCCAGCTCTCTTTGTTTCGCGTTATGGTCCTCAAATAAATATAAAATGAAGGTCTCGAAGCCACTGCGATAATCATAACCTCTCAACTTCGTTTTTTTCTTTACAAATGCCAGTAAATTTTTAGCACTGTAGAGCGTTTCACAGTTTACAAACAGTTGGAACGGCGTGGCGTTTTCAAAAAAGAGAGGACAAGGGAGGTCTACGGAGGTGACCACATTATGCACTCCACTCCAACTTCCCACTGTAGTTGCGCAACCCCAACATCCCACCTCGGACAAAATAGCTTCCAGAAAATACTTTGGAGGGAGGGGGTAGCTGACGGGCTGTTAAATCACATATTACTCCCCAAGCTCCGCAGGGACGCACCAGAAAGGATTTCTCTTAAAAACAGCAGGCATCGCTGGCGGCGACGGAGACCGCTCCGGGGGCACGTGGTGGGGGGGGGGGGGACGCCACTGAACTTGGAGGCTGCTTGGACCCCGAGGGGAGAGCGAGGGGACTGGCACCCACTGCGCTCGCGGAGGGCCGTTCCCTGCAGGAGTAGGGAAGGCACCCGAGCACCCGAGTTCCGTGCCGACAGGGCACGGGCGGAGCTGAAAGCAGGGGAGCGGGCCGAGGAAACCGCCGCCACAGCCCAAGGCCGGCTCGCGCCGCCAGAGGCGCAGACCCGGGCCGGCACCCCGCCGAGTCCACAGGACGCGACTCCTTCGGGCCGGGCCGGGCCGGGCGCGCAGCCACAGCTGGCCGCAGCCCGGCGCGCTCAGGGGGCTGCGGCTCAGCCCGGCGGCGGGGCGCGTCTTCCCGCAGCCCCCGCCCCCGCGGGGGACCCGACACCTCCGTGTCCGCCGCCCCCGCCCCACGTTCCCCGACTGCTCTCACCCGCCCGGAGCCGACGAGCAGCGAGTGTCCTCCTCGCGCGCGGAGAGGCTGTGCGCGTCCTGCGCCTGGGTGCGGGTAGGGGTCTGGGCGCTCCGGCCGCTGCCGCCGCCGCTCCGGCCGCTGGGAGCCCTCTGGCCGCCGCCGCCGCCTCCAGCAGCAAGTTTCCATAAAAGTCCTGGTGCGCAGCCTGTTCCCGCATTCCAGGCGGGCCCAGCGCCGGCTGCAGCTGTTCCAGAACACCAGGCCAGTTCCCCCAACCCCCACCTCCGCCGTAGCGCCCGGAGGGGGGTGGAGTGTCGAGGAGGGAGACTGGAGAGGGGCGGCGGCTGCCAACTTTCCGCC
Source organism: Panthera uncia (assembly GCF_023721935.1). NCBI lineage: Eukaryota > Metazoa > Chordata > Mammalia > Carnivora > Felidae > Panthera > Panthera uncia. Next base: position 40,635,000 of record NW_026057585.1, read on the forward strand.
AGAACCTGCCGGTCGCCCGAGTCTGGGTCGCCGAGCCTCTCACCGGGGGTCTGGCCTCCACCTCCCGGCAGGGACCGGACACGGGAGGGCGGCCTCCCCGGTGGGTAAGGAGTGATGTTGGAATGGGATTCACAGACAGGCTGGAGCCGGCTCCCCACTACCCACAGCCTGTTGGCCCTGGGGCTCACTTCTCTCAGCGGCTCTTGCAGTCCTGGTTTCTAACCCGCACGCCGAGCCACCACCTTGTCTTCAACGAAAGCATGACTTTTGACCAATTTTTCCTTTGTTGCTGAGACCACAGGGCAGCAGTCCGGGGACCACTTCGTCTGGCTGTGGCTGTCTTTTTTCTTGGCTTTCGTCTTGAACTCCAAAGAGAGTGGTGATAGAGAAAAGTGGAAGGAGAAGGGGGAGGGAGAAGAAGAGGTTTAAAACACACACACACAACTAAAAGCGAATAATACTTATATAATCGACCACCTTTCCCTAGTTAAAAGCAAATCATCTCTGGTCTTTTTAAACTAAAGGCACCTGAGAATATTGGCACCCACACGCCTTTTCAACCAGCCTGTCAGTTAAACCCATCAGACAACCCACGAAGGGGGGGTTTCTGGTTTGGGAGATCTTCAGTTTTTCACTGCATGCACAAAATAAATAATAAAAGATAGAAGAAAGAGAGAGAATGAAAAAAAGAAAAATATAAAAACTTTATTGAAGTAGCATCCACAGAGATACAGCAGGGACAAACACTTCCAACTTCCAGCTCTGGACAGACAGTGGTGCTCAGGTTATATTTTCAGGGATATTGAAAAGGCTTTCTACTCCCAGCTGTAGCTTTTCTTCTCCACCCCATCACCATACACTCAGGATGGAGATTTATTTTTTTAAGTTTATGTATGTATTTTGAGAGAGTGTTCATGCTACAGTGTGGGGGTGGGGGAAGGAAGGGGCAGAGAGAGAGAGAATCCCAAGCAGGATCCACACTGTCAGTGCAGAACCCGAGGCGAGGCTCAAACTCATGAACTGTGAGATCATGCCTGAGCCAAAACCGAAAGTGACTTAACTGACTGAGCCACCCAGGTGCACCATGATGGAAATTCTTTTAAGACGTGTAAGCTGGGGGGGGGGGGGGGGGGGGGGGGGGGGGGCGCGCCTGGGTGGCTCAGTCCATTATGCAGTGGACTTTGGCTTAGATCATGATCTTACAGTTGGTGAGTTCGAGCCTCACATCTGGCTCTCTGCTGTCAGCTTCGAGCCTGCTTTGGATCCTGGGTCGCCCAACCCCCCCATCCATCTCTGCCCCTTTCCTGCTTGCATGCCTGCACACTCTCCCAAAAATCAATAAATGTTAAAAAATAAAATAAAAGGCGTAAGCTGAGGCAGCACAGAGCCTAAGATCCTCTCTCCCTCTGCCTTTCCCTCTCCTGCTCATGCGCATGTGTGTGCTCTCTCTAAAACAACAACAACAAAAATGAAATAAAAATACGATATCCACTCACCCCATTCACAGCATTCCCTCCTTTCCTGCTGTGGTTTTATCCATATTGCATATTGCTAAGTACAATGTTTATTGTCTGCCTTCTTCCACTAGAATGTCTGATCATGATGGCAGGGCTTTTTATTTATTTTGTCAACTGCTACATCCTCAGTATCTAGAACTGCATATTTGTTGAATGAAAGAATGAATAATGAATTGGTGAAGGGAGAAGAAGGCCTCCCATGCCTTGGATACCTACTAGAGGGTTTTCTTTTTTTTTTTAAAGAGACCAAGACAGAGCGAGTGAGAGAGGGGCAAAGAAGGAGAGAGACAGAGAATTCCAAGCAGGCTGTGTGCTGCCAGCACAGAGCCCAACTCGGGACTCAAACCCACAAACCATGAGATCATGACCTAAGCTGAAACCAAGAGTTGGATGCTTAACCAACTGAGCCACCCAGGCGTCCCCCTATTAGAGTTTTGTAGGAAGAATGAAGCACTTTGTTTAATGAGGTGAGCCCAGCAAATGGATTATCAGTTAAGAGAGCTTGTACTCACTTCTTTAAATCATAAAAATAAATGCATACTTATAAGTTGGAAAGTTTCAGGAGGAAAGGGGTGGAATGAGAGTTCATAATAGGGAACACTGACACAGGTTGGGAGTGAAGGGAAGGCTTCTCTGAGAAAGCAGCATTTAAGTGGACAGCAGGAGCATATGTTGAAGTTAGGTAAGTGGGGAGTGGGGAAAGAGGATGTCATGCAGAGAGATCAGCTTGTGCAAAGGTCCTGCAGCCAGAATGACCATGGAAAGTTTCATGAACTAAAGAAGGTTGAGGTAATGGTACTGAAGGGAGCAAGGGGGCGAGCTGGACCATCTAGGCCACCTGTCTAGATTAAGTTTAAATAGCTGTTTCAATTACCGATTTAGAATGTTTCTCTAATTGAGGAATGAATAGCTTACACCTCTTAATTTTAATTTTATTTGTTTATTTTCAGAGAAAGGGGGGGCAGGGGAGAGAGAGAGAATCTCCAAAAAACTCTGCTCTGTCAGCACAGAGCCCGTTGCGGGGCTCGATCTCACAAATCGTGAGATCATAACCTGAGCCAAAATCAAGAGTTTGTCGTTCAACCAACTGAGCAATCCAGGTGCCCCAAACATTGTACAAAAGGGGTCCAGAGAAGAAAGATCCTGACATGTTCTAGAAAGAGCAAGGAGGCTTGTGTGGGTGAAGCTGAGTGGCATAGGGTGAAAAGAGGAAGTAGACGAGGACAGGACACAGCGGAGCCTTTTGTCTAACATTGTAAGGACTTTGGCCTTTAAGATGGCTGGCCATGGCAGATTGTGAACAAAGTAGTGACATGATCTGACATATTTTTAACATGTTCACTCTGGCTGATATGCTACAAATACACTAGATGAGACCGGAGACCAATTACAAGGTGTCCAAAATAACCAGATGACAGGTAACAGGAGTTGGGACCATGGTGACACCTGTGAAGACAGAAGTGCTTGGCACTTTTTTTTTTTTCTTGGTACATTTTAAAAAATGTAGAACCAGTAGATTTTGGCACAAGATACAACATGAAGTGTGAGGACAAAGTTTTTGGCCTGAGGAACTGGAAGAATGGAGTTGTCAGTTGTCAAGTGCTGGCAAGAGGCGGTTTAAGCCGCTGTGGTCAGGAGCTCAGTTTTGGACATGCTAAACTTAAGACTATTTGAGGGGTGCCTGGGTGGCTCAGTCAGTTACGTGTCCAACTCTGGATTCTGGCTCAGGTCATGATCTCAGTTCATGAGACGAGCCCCTCACTGGGCTCTGCACTGATGGCCCAGAGCCTGCTTGGGATTCTCTCTCTCTCTGTCCCTTCCCCACTCACACACACAGTCTCTCTCTCTTGCAAAATAAATAAGTACATAAATAAAAAGAAAAAAAAGACTATCTGAAATCTAGGATTTGCCATTTTTTAATAAACATACCTCATATACCTATCATGAATCACTTGGGTTTATTCTCAAACTTGATTATATCAGTTGCACATTATTGAAATGACATAAAATTACAAAAAGGAATAAATGTGAAAGCAAAGTAAGTAATGTTTTTACAAAAGCTAGGATGAAAGCTTTGAAGACTTGATAAAGGCAAATAGATTATAAAAATTACCATTAAGCTAGGTGGGGGTAAGGCAAAGTATAAAAGTGGCTACAAAATTAGGAAAACCAGGTGGATTTGGCATTCATTGCTTCCCATGTAAGTTTTTTCTCCTTCAAAAGGGAAACTGGAAATCCCAGATGATGATTTAGATGGATAGTTTATACAACAAAGATACCTCAGAATACCAAACAGATCCATACTCGTAGTGAAGGCCTTGACCCTACATCAAATTATTGCCCAAAGAATATATATTTATTCATTTAAAGTATCTACCTTAACTATATATAATGTATTATGATTCCCTGTGATGGTATCCAGCCACTAAGATGACCCCAAATGATCCTGCCTTTTAATGTTCACACCCTTGTGTAATGCCCTTCCGTATTGTGTCACGGTTGTCACAGTTGGCCCGGGTGATCAATAGAACACAGCACAAGTGATGGTGTGCCACTGCCAAGTCTAGGTTATCAAAGATACTGTGTCTTTTGTCTTGATACCGCTTGAATTGCTCACTCTGGAAGATGCCAGCAATAGTTTTAAAGACACTTATGTAGGGGCGCCTGGGTGGCTCAGTCGGTTAAGCGTCCGACTTCAGCCCGGGTCACGATCTCGCGGTCCGTGAGTTCGAGCCCTGCGTCGGGCTCTGGGCTGATGGCTCAGAGCCTGGAGCCTGCTTCTGATTCTGTGTCTCCCTCTCTCTCTGCCCCTCCCCCGTTCATGCTCTGTCTCTCTCTGTCTCAAAAAATAAATAAATGTTAAAAAAAAAAAAATTTAAAGACACTTATGCAGCCAAGAGGCCCACATGGCAAGAACCTAATACCACTTAACGACAGCCATATAAGTAAGCAAATCTTGACGGCAAATCTTCCAGTCCGGCTCAAACCTTCAAATGGCTGCAATCTCGGGAGACATGATAAGCCAGAACCACCAGAAACAGCCATTCCTGGATTCCTAACCCTCAGAAACTGTGAGATAATGTTTATTGTTTCAAGCTGCTAAATTCTGAGATAATTTGTTATGCAGCAGTAGATAACAAACACACCTGCTTTAAACTACTTTTTTTTTTAAGTTTGAGAGACGGAGAGTGGGGGAGGGGCAGACAGAGAGACTCCCAAACAGGCTCTGCACTGTCAGCTCAGAGGCCCATGTGGGGCTCAAACTCACAAATTGTGAGATCATGACCTGAGCTGAAACCAAAGTCGGATGCTTCACCAACTGAGCCACCCAGGCTCCCCTAACTTTTTTTTTTTTTTTTTTGGATTTTTGAAGGAGAGAGACAGAGCACAAGTTGGGGAGGGGCAGGGAGAGAGGAAGACACTGAATCTGAAGCAGGCTCCAAGCTCTAAAGCTGTCAGCACAGAGCCCAATGCGGGGCTCGAACTCACAAACTGCGAGATCATGACCTGAGCCGAAGTCAGACACTTAACCGACTGAGCCACCCAGGTGCCTCTAACCTACTTTTTTTTAAAAAAGAGAGACAGAGAGAGAGAGAGAGAGACGGAGAGAGAGAGAAAGAAAGACTTTTAAGCAGGCTCCACACTCAGTGTGGAGCTCAATGCAGGGCTTGATCCCATGACCTTGGGATCATGACCTAAGCCGAAATCAAGAGTTGGATGCTCAACGGAGTTACCCAGGCACTCCCCTACTTTTTTAAATTAGCCATCTCCTAACCACATTAAAGATCCAGTCCTTTTTAAAGTCTGTGGGCCTATTTTCTCCCAGTGCTGTTAAATAAATAAATTTTAAAAAAATCAACAAAGTTCTGGAAGTCATATATTTCAAGTGCTTGCAAATGTCAAAGTGCTCCTCTATAGTCAAGTATTATGGTATTACTTCAAACATAGCAAATCATAAAAGTTCTGTAATCTCCTATATATAAATGTACTTTGTGAAAGGCTTTTGTGACACACATAAGAGACAGTTAAAAGCAAAACGTTGAGGTGATATTTGATGTACCAGTTACTTTGCTATGGCTTTTAAGCAAAGAATAAGGTGTCAAAGAAGGTTTGCTTTTTTCTTCTATATTGGAATTCAGTCCTTCCCTGCCCAAATGATGAAGGTTACTTAAAGGTTTTCACTGTTCAGAGGCAGGGGTAAAAAACAACACCACCTCAGCAGACAAGAAAGCTGTGCAGCCTGATCAAAGATAGCAGCATGAGGAGAGGGAGAGATTAAAGGAGAAGACGTGGCAGGATAAAGTACTACAGAATACAGAGTATAAAAAGAAACACTTTGTAATAAAAGTCAAAAGTAGCATAAGAACAGTAGGGAAGACAGTGGGTAAAACCAAATGAGTTAATAAAGATTTCCAGCAAAACCCTACAAATAACGTAACAAGACACTGACATGCTTGCACAGACGTATTCTAAACAAACCTAAAATTTCAGAGATGTTTAAATTTTTTATTTTTATTTGTTTACTTACGTAATCTCTACACCCAGTGTGGGGCTTGAACTCACGGCCCTGAGATCAAGAATTGCGTGCCCTTCAAACTGAGCCAGCCAGATGCCCCCAAATTCAGTGATGTTTAAAATACAAAACATAAATTCAGGCAGCGGGATTGAGGATGGCAAGGAGGGTGCCGGATGACAAAGAAAACAGAGGCGGAGACAGAGATGCTGCCCCAGATCCCAGCCCCATTTCCTCGCTGGGAAGAGAGTGACCTCGCACTTGTAAGGCAGGTGCTGTTTATGTCCAGATAAACCGTTCTTTGCCGCCTGGTGCTTCCAGCGGTGTCCAGGCAACAACCCCCTCCTTGACTGACTGTATCTGAACTCTGATGAGGAAGTGGTGGGAAATGGGATGTCTGAATAGAGACAGATGCACAAACATCATTCAGATAAATTTATATTGTTTGACAGGATTGCCAATCAAAACACTTTGTTAACTGAAACACAAGTACTTGTGGGGCACCTGGGTGGCTCAGTAAGTTAAGCATCCAACTCCTGATTTCTGCTTGAGTCATGATCCCATATTGAACTCTTGCTGGGCGTTGAGCCTGCTTAAGATTCTCTCTCTCTGCCCCTCCCCCCAATTGTACTCATGCTCTCTCAAACAACAACAACAACAACAACAACAACAACAACAACAACAAATCCCAACTCAAGTACTTTGGCTTCACTCATCAGAAAACTGTCTTTTCTCCCACTCAGTCCATAAAGAAAACATCTACTTTGGCACTTGATTCCAACAGTTCTGCCGTGTCTGTGTTCCCTGTGCCTGTGAATGTGATCTTGCCGAGACTGAAAGTTCCTATATGTCAGGGTCTGATGAGACAAGTATGATCTTGCAAAAGTATAGAAGCATTATATAAAATAGTCGATACCTCAGTAAGATGTACCGTCAGTTTTTTATTTGGCAGTAGTAGAAATACATCCATGTTACAGAGCTTATTTTGGCTAAAGAGCCGGTACAATTTTTTTCTGCTACAGTAGTGTTTCACTTTTACATAAATTAGTAAGTACAGTCCTTACATTTAGGAAATAGACACATTTACTAATATCAGCCAAGTAAAGATAATACATGGTTGTTCTCAAACTAAGCAAAACAATAACACAATAGAATCATTAGGAACAAAGAAAGAATGCCCCTATTTCCATTAATCATAGATTATATAAATTCTTGAGTCCCAGAGAAATTTCTAAATATGATTAATCCAAGCAAAAAACAAAAGATTTGAATTCAGCCTCATTCTTATAATTACTTTGAAAGATATACTCCAAATAATTTCCTATATGTGTTCATATTAAAATAAAAGCAAATTATGTCATGAACATAATTAGAAATTTCTGATTATGAAAGGTCACAGAGAAGTATATTAAATGTTACTTTGGCATTCCTATTTCAATGTTTAAAAGGATAATAAACTAATTCTTTTGTGATGCAAATAATCACTCTTTAGGTAATCATTTAAGTAGAAAACGTGACCTCTTTTTTTTTTTTAATTGAAACATAGTTGACACACAATGTTGCATTAGTTTCAGGTGTGAACATGTTACATCTTAAGGCAAGAGACAGTTTGTAAATATTTTTTTTATAAAGTCAGATAATTTAACAATAGAATCAAAATAAAGGGATGCAAATAAACAGTACTTTTTTCTGAGAGAAAGTTTTTTGAAGTGGACTGTAACAGGATGAAAAACTTGGCTTCTTTTAAATAAAAAAGTAATGTCAGTTTGATATTTAATAAATGTATTATAAGCCTTCGAGAAGAAGTAACTAGACTTTTAGTTGAACAAAAACATAGAGAAACCAAAATAGAAAAAAAGTTAGCAAATATAAATCACCTGAACACTGACTGATCTTTTTTCTTCCAGAAAACAGGAAGAAAAAGCCATTTTCTCAGGATGATTTCAAGGCCCTCTTATCACATACACAGGGGAGTGGATGTTAGTAGGACTCATGATGGCAATGTTAAGTGTCAAACAGGGTTCCTTCCTAAGAGGCTCTAGACTAGTTTAATCCTTTTTTATTATTACAACATTGTTTTAGCTGTTTACCCCTATATCAAGGCAAACTGAAACTGGTACATACGTGTTAAGCACTCTTCTGTGGTCAGAAACTGTTTTTGAGAGATGTTTCTTTTAAAAAGTTCAAGTTTCTTCCCTTACAATAGAGAGGTTTTTCCTATACTTACTACCCTGAAGTTCTACTTGGTCACTCTTGTCTCTTTCATCAAAGGCCACAAAGAAGCATTTTGCTAAAATAGTAGCTACACAGCTGACCAGAAACTAATCAAACTCACTGATTTTGAGAAACCAACCTCTTGAATATGGGTGGCTTTTTTTTTTTTTTTTTTTTTTTTTTTAAGGTGAAAAGTAAAAGAGAAGATAAAACACCTTCTGGAAAGCTATTCATCTTATCTGATGAAATAAATTCCCCAGAGTCATCTTATGTAATAGCAGCATTATTAAATAGTGCAATTCTTCAAAATAGGTTTAAAATAATATCTTCCTCAACTAAAAAAGTAATTAAGTTTACTTCTAGCTTTGTTTGTAACATCACAGCTTAGAACAGTTAGCCTCCCCCTCCCCCCGTAAACAGGAAGATTAATATAAGCAATAATTGTCCTGTCTACACAATGATGGGAGTGTGTGTGTGTGTGTGTGTGTGTGTGTGTGTGTGTATACACGTGTGTGTGTGAATCATTCGAGGCCAGGGGTACCTCAACAAGAAACTAAAAATACAAGAGATGAATTAAAAAATAAAACAACACATAATGGAATTTTTAGTTTTGATACTTCTAATGATATTCCTCCATCAATAATAAAAGTTATGAATAGCCAATTGTTAAATTACAAATATATGTAAGAAAGGTCAGGAGCTGAATATCAGAGCAATATTTCATACTGTTTAACGCTCTAACCCACATATTATGGAACACAGTAACATGAAAACAGCATAAAGATTCTGAAACTCATATTTCATAACCAATATTACATAAATATGGCACATATGTAAATTTAAAACCTTAAAAGATTATGCTTTCCTCCTCACTTTTCATTTTCTACTCATTAATCAGAAACTAGGCACTTTAATCTAAAAATTCATTTTTAAAAAATATACTTTAGATCTTTCTGGGTAACTCACTCCTAAAATAAATAAAGCCCATCTCAGGAGCATAATCAATGAATCCCAATCCATTGATTTGCTGAGTGAGCCACTTTAAATAAGTGGTATATGATTTAGACACAAAATTAATACAGCTCTGAATGTATCTAATATACCCTGAAGAACCCCTCATATGAACAAGCCATTTGTTCATCTAGTTATCATAAAGGACATGAAATATACTTCCATGCCATTAAAAAATATTTTGTTCAACTCAGGGGGAAAAAAACCTTTAAGACCTCACTAAGATTCAAAGTATGAATATTTTAAAAATAGGGGCATAATATGACAAACCCCCAGTATGCTATGTAGAAGGAGAAAGGAGAAATTATTTTACTGTATCCAGATTAATACCTTCAGATATTCACTGGGAGATAGTCTCAAAACTACACACACAAAAAATCTTAATTACCTCTCACAGTTAATAAATGTTATCTTTTTAATCAATATTCATTCAAAGGAAAATGCTCTAATCTATAAAAAGATAAAAGAAATTTCTTCAGTCTCTATTCTAACTTATAGGCCCAACAATAATATATTTTGGAAACTGCAGTAAATCTAATGTAAACTTCTCAGTGTCAATTCATTTAAGTGTTTTATGAGATAGCCATGACAATTTCTTTGATTCAAACATAAGCGAATGCACAAGCAATAATGTAAGCAGTACATATTAAACACCACTACTGCCCAAACTTGATTAAACAATGAATAACTTTACAATGAAAAATACATTTTCAGGCAAAGTTAAACTTGTTGACACAAGGAGTAATATATTCTTACGTATGTGGGCCACAAAGGTCTTGGCTAAAGTGTATATTTTCAAGGTGCAAAGCATAAAAACAGAGCTTTTGAAAATGATACTGGACATTGCAGACAGCTTCAAGACGACATATCAATTAACTCCCAAATACTGATTTCAATTCAAGCAGTATTTCTGTAAAATATACAACATTTCACCACACTTGAATTATTACCTAAAGACTAGAAAACATCATTTTGGGTACAGTACACAGGGATTCAATGACAGAACTTCTGTGTAAATATAGTAGGATCACTCGTTCTTTCCTAGATTTTCTTTTCTCTCCCTGAGTCCATATCCTCCAATTCCTTATAACGTGTGTTACAAAATCAATAGTTACCTTAAATATTTCATAGCACACTCAAGTTGTATGGTTTTTATGGTACTTATTGTACTTTGGCTTCCAACAGGCCACTGGACATAACATGACCATGACTACTTATACAACTACTTGTATGCCTCAGTGCATCAGCCCCAAGATAGGCCAGTAAGAGTTCAGTGCGGCGAATAAGTAACTGCATGAGGTCTTCGGCCAAAGTCTCTATACTGGAATAGCGCACCTTCTCGAAGTCAAAAATGTCTTTGAGAAAGAAAAGAACTTGATTCTGGAAAATGAACACAAAACAGATTGGTACTTAACAGACCAAAAGTGTATTAATCTAAATAGCTACTAATATTGTAACAAGCGTTGAATTAGTAGTCAGAAGGCCTGACTCCCAGTGCTAGTTCCACATCCACTGGAAAAAGGACCTTGTACAAATGCTTAAACCTTTCCTGGGTCTCATTTTCTTTTTCTGTAAAATAAGGGATAATACTACTTGTTCTCTGTACCACTCAGAGCCGACATGATGATGAAAAAGAAATAATGTATGGGAAATGCCTGTAAACCCTGAAAGTACTATATAAATGTAAGAGGCTATTGTTAATTCTTTCCCATTAACCGATATTTTCATTGTTACCTCTGAACACTGGTACGAACTTTAAGATAGAAGAGTAAACTATTTCCCGTAATTGTAACTCTTACTTTTTTCAATTAATTAAATTATTTATTTATTTATTTATTTTTTTACTTGTCATTTTATTTTATTATTTTTTTATTTTATTTATTTATTTATTTATTTTTATTTTTTTATTTTTTATTTTTTATTTTTTAATATATGAAATTTACTGTCAAATTGGTTTCCATACAACACCCAGTGCTCATCCCAAAAGGTGCCCTCCTCAATACCCATCACCCACCCTGCCCTCCCTCCCACCCCCCATCAACCCTCAGTTTGTTCTTAGTTTTTAACAGTCTCTTATGCTTTGGCTCTCTCCCACTCTAACCTCTTTTTTTTTTTTTTTCCCTTCCCCTCCCCCATGGGTTTCTGTTATGTTTCTCAGGATCCACATAAGAGTGAAACCATATGGTATCTGGAAAGAGCCTAAATGTCCATCAACTGATGAATGGATAAAGAAATTGTGGTTTATATACACAATGGAATACTACGTGGCAATGAGAAAAAATGAAATATGGCCTTTTGTAGCAACATGGATGGAACTGGAGAGTGTGATGCTAAGTGAAATAAGCCATACAGAGAAAGACAGATACCATATGGTTAAATTATTTATTTTTGAGAGAGAGAGGAGTGGGGGGAGACAGAGAATCCCAAGCAGGCTCCACACTGAGAGCATGAAGCCTGATGCAGGGCTTGAACTCACAAACCGTGAGATCATGACCTAAACTGAAACCAAGAGTCGACACTTAGTCAACTGAGCCACCCAGGAGCCCCAATTTTATTTATTTATTTATTTATTTATTTAAAAAAAAATTTTTTTTTTTTTTTTACGTTTATTTATTTTGGGGACAGAGAGAGACAGAGCATGAACGGGGGAGGGGCAGAGAGAGAGGGAGACACAGAATCGGAAACAGGCTCCAGGCTCTGAGCCATCAGCCCAGAGCCCGATGCGGGGCTCAAATTCACGGACCGCGAGATCGTGACCTGAGCTGAAGTCGGACGCCCAACCGACTGAGCCACCCAGGCGCCCCCAGGAGCCCCACTTTTAAGTTTCAAGTGTGTATTTTTCTGTACCTAAAAAACTTAAGATAGATGAAAAATAAAAATTTCAGATTTCAAATAGATCATGAAAGATATTTCATTTCAGTAAGTTAATACTTACGCTGAAACCCATTTTTTAAAAATTGATGCATAGCTGACATACTGTGTTATATTAATTTCAGGTGTACAACACAATGATTCAACAAGTCTGTACATTACTCAGTGCTCACCAAGGTAAGTGTAGTCACCACCTGTCACCATACAATGTTATTACAATATTATTGACTATATTCCCTATGTTGTACTTTTCATCCCCATGACTTATTTATTTTATAACTGGAAGTTTCTACCTCTAAATCCCCTTCACCTATTTCGCCCACCCTCCCAATTCCTTCCCCTCTGGCAACCCCCAGTTTGTTCCCTGTATTTATTTACTTAAGATTTTCTTTTTAAAGTAATCTACACCCAACGAGGGGCTGGAACTCACAATCCCAAGATCAAGAGTTGTATGCTCTACCAACTCAGCCAGCCAGGTATCACTCTGTATTTATGATTCTATTTGGTTTTTTGTTTGTTCATTTGCTTTGTTTTTGGTTTCCACACATACGTGAAACCATATGGCATCTGTCTTTCTCTGGCTGACTTATTTCACTTAGCATGATACCCTCTAGGTCCATCCATGCTGTTGAAAATAGTAAAATCTCATCCTTTTTTTTTTTCCGAAACTCATTTTAGGTAAGTTGTGTACTACTAAGTATTAAGTCTCAGCCTGTTATGCCATGATGGGAGAAAAAAAGTAATTCCAAAGAACTAAAAAACAGAAATACTTACTTTCTATCCAACAAAAACCAAATGTTAAGAAGTACTAAGAAGGCATGTTTCATAGATTTGCTTGACTTTATACCTGGACAAATCGTTAGCAATCATCTCTAGCAATCTTAGAGATGAAGAAAAGGAGGACAGAGCATGATTTGCCTACAGTCAGACTGTTCATTAATGACAAACTTAATTCCCAGTCCAAATTTTTCCAAGAAACACATACATTTGGGAGTTCAAGAAAACTAGTCAAAAATTGATCAGTTTTGAATGACAGTAAAATAAGTATTTCCTAAACATTTACATAAATGCTACATTAACAGTACAAAAACATAATAATTTAAATTTTTTTATTTTTCTGTAACATTTTTTTTTTTTTTTTTTTTTACCTTTTTATTTTTTTTTTTTGAGAGAGAGACAGAGTGTAAGCCAGGGAGGGGCAGAGAGAGAGGGAGACTCAGAATCCGAAGCAGGCTCCAGGCTCTGGGCTGTCAGCACAGAGCCCAACGCGGGGCTCAAACTCCAGAACTGTGAGGTCATGACCTGAGCCGAAGTCGGATGCTCAACCAACTGAGACACCCAGGCGTCCCAATAATTTAACTTTAAATCATCAGTCTAGTGAAACACCCAAACTTACAAACATCAAAAACTTTCAAATCCACTTGATTATGTTTACTTTTATTTGCTCCTTGAAACTCAGCTTAGATTCAAAACTATTAAATGGTTGAGACTTGGGGCGCCTGAGTGGCTCAGTCAGTTGAGTGTCTGACTCTTGATTTCAGCTCAGGTCATGACCTCATGGTTCATGGGATCGAGCCCCATGCTGGGCTCTGTGCTGACAGTGCAGAGCCTGCTTGGGATTCTCTCTCTGCCTCTCTCCTGCTTGCATTCTCTCTCTCTCTCTCTCACCCTCTCTCAAAATAAATAAATAAACTTAAAAAAAAAAAAAAAAGACTTTTCTTGGCACTGTGCCAGGCATAGAATTCTGCAGTACACTGTAACTTGTGTTCTGGCAAACTGCTGGCATTGGGATACAACCTTAAACTTTCGTGTTATTTCTCACAACTAGGGTTCTATCACTCATGTTAACCTGGAACAGAACTTACCTCTAAATTGCCTACATGTGCAATAAAGACTGATATTTGCTTTATCAATTTCAAAAGGGTCTAGAGATGAAGAACAACTGTCTGCAGCAACTTGACTGTAACATGGTAACACCATACACACACGTCTCCATTACAGACGGAATTGAATTGATAAGGTGAATGGACTTATGGAATCTACTCCATGATAAAGCACCAAATCTATATAATAATGTTCCACTGGCATTTAAACACTGAATTTAGGTGACTTTTATAACTTTACCTTTTTTAACATTCTTTTTTTCTACAAAAGCAAAAGCAAAACAGAACAAAACTTACCTGCTTTTTGATTTAGAAAAAAATGATTCAATGGCTGAACATACCTTAAAGAAGCAACATAAATCATAGAGAGAATTTCTAGGACCCAAAAAGCCCCAGGCTAGGACAGGGCTGATTTGCTCGCAAATGGCATAAAAATGGGCAAAAAATCCATCTGGGATCTGTTGGGAAGTAAATGAGAATCAAATTATTTTTACCTTCTTGAATTAGCTATCTCTAGTAGAGAAACTTAAATTCCTACCTATTACATGACCAGCTCTTTTTGAGGGCAGACCAAGTCTACTAAGGAAGTAAATAAGCTTACAAGTAATTTTTAGAGTCACAAAATGTTTTATGTAATTTACATACCCTAGCCAATGGTTTCAAATGTGCTGAGGAACATCATTTCCTGAAGGCATTTTCACCTCATAAAAATACTTCATAAAAAAGCAATCATATGAGTGTTATAACCAAGCAATAACAAGAATGCCACGGTGTTCCTCAGCAGTGAAATTTTTAGGATGAATGAGATGACCAGGGTTTCAGTTATTAAACAGTTCTACTCAACCACTTAATTAGATTATGTGAAAAAGACCAAAATGATTTTTAAATGAGTAAGCACATAAATATGCTTATTAGAATCCTAACTTTTGGTTGAGGAACCAGATGTTACCGAGGCATTTAATTGTGTAATGACCTCTTCTTGTGCGATAGTAACACATACAGTTGTAATTTAGGAACCTCTTCAAGTTTATTAACAACCTTCTGAAATCCTGGGGAATTTGTCACATAGCATCAACTGGGGATAACTGTGCTTCAAGATTCTGTTTGCTGGAGGGGTTATTTTCTATTTTACAGGCTCCAAAATGTCTTCTGAACATCAATTTAAAGAATGTAGATATTGTAACAGCAATTACCATTTAACGAGTACCCATTATATTCCAGATAATGTGCTAGGTTCTGTTTAATCTAACAGAAAGTTTCTGAAAAAGGAGGTTGTGTTAACATCATTTTAATCATGTAGAAAGTGATACTTTGGAGGAGTTAAGTAACCTGTCCTAAATCACACAGAGCTAACCAGTGAAGGCCAAAAAGTTATGAGGGATGCACTCAAGTTATCATTCAGTCTGAGAGGTTCTGCATATATTAAAATTCTAAATCCCATAGACTATACTAGGAGTTCAGACAGGTAGGACATTAGCATGGGGTGAAATACAAGTAATAATGTGAGCTGAACTCAACAATAGGTAAGATGTATTAAACACAGAGGATAGAGCATGGCATTCCAGTAACAGAGAACAGTTCCACAGGAGGTGAGATATATAGGTATCTGCGGATATGGGCAGGAGACTAGACTAAGGCACAAGATTTATGCTAAGAAGAAATAAAGTTAGATATGTTATTATTGTCATGATTATTATGGTAACCAGCATTTATTAAATTCGTTTTTGTATTTGCTCTTTATTTTATGTTTAAATGAAGCTGGTTGATATTGTCTCATTTCACCCTTACAGCAACCCTATGGGCTAGACACCAACTCCATCCTGCAAAAGGGAGAACTGGAGCTCAGCAGATAGTCAGGAACTGCCCGAGGCCATAATATCTGGTGAGAGAATTAAGCCCAAGTCTATAAGTCAGCTCCCTAGCCCTAAACCAGTGTTTCTCAAACATCTGAGTTTATAATCATCATTTGGAAAGCTTGTTCAAAACACAGGGTCTCTGGAATCATTTTAAACAAAAATTATTCAAATACGTGGTCCCCAGAACTACTTAAAAAATTCTATCTGAGCCATTTCTAACGCTAAACTCTTTCCCACATAGTGGAAATCCCATGGCTGCCTCAAGAGGGAGAAGGACTTCAAAACAGGAGAGGCCGACCCAGTACCAGTAAGCCATTCACCTAGCTTGAGGGGCCGTCCTTATGAGCTGCTGCCCCACTTGAGGACTGACAGGAGCCTCAAATCACTCAACAAAAAGGTCTAAGGCACAATGAAATTTACCTTCATCTGTTGCCTTTTCTGTTTCAGCACTGACCAACAACTTGAAGCCACAGCCTAGATAAATGCAGATGAGAAAAAGCAAGACTTAAATTTACAACTATATAAACTTTGCATTAGGAGTGATTTTTATTAGAAATTAATAGGTTATAAGTCTAAAATGTTCAAAGCATTAACCACTGATAACAACTAGTCCAGGTTCCTTCTACTGTTTCTAAATAATAATGAAAAGATATTTTGTTTTTATAAATTTTAAAATCAAATGCAAAGACACTGAAGGAAAAAGGTTAAACCCTGGTACCAGAAACTTGGTAACCATAGTTCAACTCTCAGAGTTCTTCAATTCTGTTCCGATGGGAAAAGAGTGAAAATGAAAATATGTGTACACAGATACACATATACAACAATTGTTTTATGTGTAATAATGAAGACAAAGTAATTTTTTTTTCTTCAAGAATAGTACTGCTGGAGGGGCGCCTGGGTGGCTCAGTCGGTTGAGCGTCCGACTTCGGCTCAGGTCATGGTCTCATAGCTTGTGAGTTCGAGCCCCGCATCAGGCTCTGTGCTGACAGCTCGGAGCCTGGAGCCTGCTTCAGATTCAGTGTCTTCCTCTCTCTCCACCCCAACCCACTAGCATTCTGTCTCTCTCTCTCTCAAAAAGAAATAAACATTAAAAAAAAAATTAAAAAAAAAAAAGAATAGTACTGCTGGAAATAGCTGTGGGTGGAGCTAAAAGTTTTATTCTAATAAGAACTAAGAAAACAACCTTAATGATAGGGACTAAAACACCCAAGTGGATCTTAAAGAAATCTGGCATGGCCCAACTTTGATCAAGGTCACCTTACCAAATCAGTTACAGAAATGGGAGAACATGTACCTTTTATAGTTAAAACACATTTTAAGGGAAAAGTGGATTTATTAAAAATGCTTTAAAATATAGTGGCAGGAATTTCCAAAATAATTGTAAAACAGGCAGCTGGGACATTTCTTAAAAGGCATTCAAATTGCATCATTGCATTGAATATCTATTCCACCTGCTTCCAGGTACACACTTAAAACACAACAAAGAAACAATGTCAGATAGAGATTTGAATACAAAAAAACAAGAGAAACTGAAAACATTTAAAGTACAGAATACAGTTTAAAACTTGTTTTATTTTTGCATATGCCTATTTCTTTTCCTCCCCTAATTTTTAAAAAATTTTTACAAATTTTTCATTTTTAAGTTATTTCTACACCCAATGTGGGGATTGAACTCACAACCCCAATATCAAGAGTCACATGCTCTACCGGCCGAGCCAGCCAGGCGCCCCTTTCTCCCCTAATTTTTTATATTATTTGAGAACATGAATCTCCAGATTTTCCTCTAAGAAATACATACTGTCTGTTTACAACCGCTATATTTCAGTTTGGTCATAGAGACAGTTCAGTTATAATTTTTGGTTAGGCCTGAACGAGTCTGAAGCCTGAGTTTATTTCGAGATCTGAAGAAATACTGGGTCCTCCAGGTCAAGACAGGGACTGACAGAAGAGCCAAAGAGGAATTTCATCTGAAGATACAGTGTATCATACACGTCTGATCCCAATATCAAAGAATGAGCTCAGTTTCCACACTAGTCATTCTATAGGTAGATATATAAATAAATCTTATTAATCTTCCCGGTTCTGACCATTTTTCATCAAATTGAAATGGTTGAGAAAAAGGAAAACCACCACTTACAGTTTCTTTGAAGGAGGAGTTTAGCCAGCGATTATTTACTACATTCTGTATGGATGTGGGTGGGTTTTCTAAATCTTCAAAGGAATCCATTAATATAAAATCCAGAACAACATCATAAAAATTTAGATTTTTCACCTGCATTAAATTATGAGTTAAAACACGAATTATTGTTACATAGAACTGAAAAAAAGTCTGAGCCAGGGCTTCATGTTTTGTAACAGCAGGGTGATTTTAGTTGAATCAGATTATATCTCTGACAAAAAAGAGGAAGAGGAGAGACAAATATGAAAACAACTCACCACCAGAAATTATAATTCACATAAAACAGCTGTTCCTTCCTAGATCCCATCAGGTGAAATTAACCTCTCCTTCACTGTATTCTAGGAGTCCTTTGTTCATGCTTTTATTATGGCATTCACAATCTCAGCTCGCTTTGTTATTTAGTTACTGGGATGTCTGCCCATCTTCCCCAGCACATCATGAGCCTCTTGCTCCTTCATTTGCTCATGCATGTTGTGTTGTACCACACACCTGTACCAGGTGCTCAGACTTCTACAGCAACTGAATTACATGCTTAGAATTTAGTGGAGAAAACAGACAGCAACTAATAATTCCACAAATACACAATTATAAACTGTGATAAACCCAGTAAAGGAAAAAGTACAAGGTACTATGAGCGCTTATGATGGAGATGCTAATCTAGACTAGATGTCAGAGAGGGCTTTCTTTAGGGAGCAAGGCATCCCAGGTACAGGAAATACCGTCAAAGCATTTAAGGTAAAAAGGAACACAGTGGTGTGGAGTCAAAAAAAATCACCGAAAGTGTGCTGCAATCTCTATAGCAAAGAGCACAGGGGCAAGTGGCTGGAGACAAGAAGGAAGTGCTAGGTCCATGTGAATGATCTGAATTTTATTTAGTCTTTTGGAGAGGCAGTGGTGGAGAGGAGATGGATGCTCAGATCTGCATTTTTAAAAGATTGGCAGCAACATGGAGAGGAGAGAAGAAAAGGTGATGGGGGGCGGGAGGGATAGTAAGCGGATCCAGGAATGCAAAGACTCTTTAGTCCAGGGAAAAGAGTAGTTGCTCAGGCTACAATGGCGCTGGCAGGATTAGAGAGAAGTTGAAGAAAGCAAAAATATTTAGGGGTTAAAACTGACCAAACTTACACATAAATATGACAGAGCACACAAGGACCAGGGAGGTGTGAGGGAGGAGTCCCAGGTTCTGGCCCGCACAACTGCATGGATACCAATTCCTTCACCGAGTGAGGGAACACCACAAAAAGAAAGATTATGTCTCTCTGTCCGTGTACCGACGGGTTTCTCTGCCTAGAAAGCCTTTCAGCCCCTTGCAAACTCATTCTTTAAACTTCTGTTACAACAAAATGTTCCAGGCTCATCATGTACTTGACCTATCCCAGTGCTGATATCAGACATTTTTCTAAGGAGTTCTCCTTCCTTTCAGTGAACAGTACTTAGAAGCCAAGCTCCATGTGCTAAGAGTAATTTCTTTTGAGGTGTTGCTGCTCCCAAATCCTCTCAGTAAACAGAACTAGAAACTATATGTATGCTTATATATACACGCAAACCTTTGTATTTATTTCCCCATCCGTCTGTCTGTCTGGCTGGCTGTCTATCTATCTGGTAAACTAAAATCCACATGGACAGCTCCAACTCCAATCTGAGCTTTTTATACTTTCCTTTTGTGACAGTGAGAAACCTGGCTCCCATTATTCTCAATATATTTAATTATTTGTTTGATCCTGAGTAGCCAATCCCCTGGCCTCTCTAAGCAGTCTGTTGTCCCATTCAAAATCATCCTTGCACAGGCCACCATAACCATTCTGCTAGGGCCTTCTCATTGATGAAGGAAGGAAGGAAGGAAGGAAGGAAGGAAGGAAGGAAGGAAAGAAAGAAAAAGGAAGGAAAGAAGGAAGGAAGAAGGAACGAACGAATGATTAGCTTAAAAAAACAATCATTTTCAACTATTGCCCCAAAGTATAAAGACTGTGGTTGCTATTGTTTATGACTGTCATAACCGCTATCACATAATTGGTTTTACTGTCATTTAACAAGGACAAGGAAACAGTGGCCTCAGATAATGTAAATATTATATGTATATAACTAAGGGGAATGAATATTATAAAAAAATTGAAACTTACTCCTCTAGCAGCAAGTTCCATTTCAGTACTATCCCAGTGATCAGTCTGCTCTAAAAAATAGATCATCTCATCAAAAACATCTTCAAACTTCTTTGGATTCTGCAGAAGAAAACACATTTTAATCCTAAACTTAATTTTATAACAAGGCTCAAGCCTACAAAGTAAATGAGTTACTCTTCAAGTATGTTTGTTAGATCTTTATTCTATTAAGTAACTGAATTAAAATATATTTTCAAGGTATGACATATTCACTTGGTTTAATATATTTTTGTTCCAACATTTGCCAGGAGCCAAGACTAAGAACATTAGTAACATGTCATAAGCAAACTGCTTACTCATCAAATATGTATGCCAACTTAGGTCAGTTCTTGAAATGAAAACTTGGTTACAGCAGATACTATGTGATTGATGCTTTTGATGCGGTTCTACTCCTCTTGGGGAAAGTCTAGTTGAAATCACTGGGTTTAATCTGTCATGGGAACGCCAAGGAAGCAACATAAGATTTACGTTGGGAATTGCAAGTAGTTAATATCACCTTATATTTATTTTGCACTTACCTTTTTATTTATTTATTTTTAATTTTTTTTTTATTTTTGAGAGAGAGAGAGAGAGAGAGAGAGCATGAGCAGGGGAGGGGCAGAGAGAGACGGAGACACAGAATCCGAAGCAGGCTCCAGGCTCTGAGCTGTCAGCACAGAGCCCAACGCAGGACTCGAACTCATGAACAGTGAGATCATAACCTGAGCCGAAATCAAGAGTAGGACGCTTAAGCAACTGAGCCACCCAGGCGCCCCTCCACTTACCTTTAAAAAAATTTTTTTTTTAATGTTTATTTATTTTGGGGAGGGAGAGAGAGCGCGTGTGAGTGGAGGAGGGGTGGAGAAAGAGGGAGACACAGAATCCGAAGCAGGCCCCAGGCTCAGAGCTGTCAGCACAGAGCCCAATGTGGAGCTCAAACTCATGAATTGTGAGATCATGACCTGAGCTGAAGGTGGACACTCAACTGACTGAGCCACCCAGGTGCCCCTCCACTTATCTTTTAATTAATCATCATAAGAACCCTCTGAATGGTGTGCCATAAATATAATTCTATTATACAAATGAACTGATTGAGGTTCAAAAGAAGTGGGTTACTCTTGCATTATTGGTGGGAATGCAAACTGGTGCAGCCGCTCTGGAAAACAGTGTGGAGGTTCCTCAAAAAATTAAAAATAGAATTAACCTATGACCCAGCAATAGCACTACTACTAATTTATCCAAAAGATACAGGAGTGCTGATTCATAGGGGTACATGTACCCCAATGTTTATAGCAGCACTATCAACAATAGCCATATTATGGAAAGAACCCAAATGTCCATCAACTGATGAATGGATAAAGAAGATGTGGTATATAGATACAATGGAATACTACTTGGCAACAGAAAAGAATGAAATCTTGCCATTTGCAACAATGTGGATGGAACTGGAGGGTATTATGCTAAGTGAAATATGTCAGTCAGAGAAAGACAGATATCATATGTTTTCACTCATATGTGGAAGCTGAGAAACTCAATAGAAGACCATGGGGGAAGGAAAAGAAAGAAAAAGTTACCATAAGAGACTTTTATTTTTATTTTTTAAAAAATTTTGTTTTTAACATTTTATTTATTTTTGAGACAGAGAGAGACACAGCATGAACGGGGGAGGGGCAGAGAGAGAGGGAGACACAGAATCGGAAGCAGGCTCCAGGCTCTGAGCCATCAGCCCAGAGCCTGAAGCGGGGCTCGAACTCGCAGACCGCGAGATCATGACCTGAGCTGAAGTCGGACGCTCAACCGACTGAGCCACCCAGGCGCCCCATAAGAGACTTTTAAATACAGAGAACAAACTGAGAGTGGAAGGGGATGGGGAGGCGGGTAGGCAGGAGGGGCAGAGAAAATGGGTGATGGGCATTGAGGAGGATACTTGTTGGGATGAGCACTGGGTGTTGTATGTAAGTGATGAAACATGGGAATGTACTCCCGATGCCAAGAGCACACTGTATATGTTGCATGTTAGCTAACTTGACAATAAAGTATTAAAAAAAAAAAAAAGAATTGGGTCAGAAAACCAAGTGTTCCAAGTGGCTCAAGAAAGGCCTGTTTTATTTGACTTTTTCTCAACATGTGGACACAGCTTGCATAAAGGGAAGTGGTTCCTTACAGTCTTCATGAAGTTCTTGCGATTGCTCTGCCTCATTTAGTCCCATGAGTAGGAGTAAGAGACAACTCCATTTGTATTCCCAGATTTCTGAGACCTATTCTATTTCCTAGAACTTTACCGACCAGGATTTGAGGGAAGAGACGAAGTATTAGAAATAATAATAGTGGTAGTTGTAGTATATCTAATGATGACTCTCAACATGACATTCATAGACTTTCAGCAAACTGGGAATAATTTATGAGCGACAACTTGATCAAAATAGTGTAGACTTCATACACAGAAACTAAATCAACCCAAGAAGAACTCATGCTCTTTGGTAATTTATTTTTATTACTTTATTTTTAGTATGTGAACCTTTGCAACAATCTGCAAAAACTTTTTCTTCGATTAAAAATTCAATGTACTGTAATCTTCAGTTCAAATGAAACAAGAACAATAAAAAAACTTGCCAACAAAACAAGTTTACCTTTCGTGCTTTCACAATTAATGCTGACAAAATTTTCCTTCCACTCTCAGCAAGGAATATCCTGTTGGCTGTTTCCGAAAGTATTACCTGAAAAAACATTCAACCCCAAAGAAAAAAAGAACCAATAATTAATCTGAACAGACATTTGATTCTATAGCACATCTATGCATAAACAACCCTGATATAGTCAATGCATTGGATGCGGCACTATCTCTGCAGGTAGACCACAGAGAACGTTGTAATTTACTAAAATAAAAAGAGCTCTTGAAGCCTATAATCAAAAAAGATTAAAAGGAAATAAATATGAATTTAAATTCTGTTCGATATTAGAAAATCCAAAATAAATGTTATATAGCCCCCAAAACACAGAAAAATAAAGATACTTTTTTTTCTTAAATGATTTTATTTCATTTTAGGAAACCAATGATTTTACAACTGATTCAAATAAAAAAACAATCTAGAAAACACACTAATTGATAATAAGAAAGGATTTCTATTTTACGTAGCCATTTGTACACATCTCCAGTATCAAAATACCCTGTTTGACAAAGTGTGGTGGACCTGGGGAACCATGGCAGAGGACAAAGATAAATGAAGACAAATGAAAGGAAATAGCAGCCAGGAAAAACAAACTTAGGAGATTTTATATTTGCCATTAAAAATAAGGATAACGAAGAGCAAAGAGCTGTTCTGTTTATATACAGCTGGACTCTATAGCATGAGGGTGAGGATGAGTGGCTAGGTGAGGTCACTTAATGTTTAAAAAAAAAAATACCTGAAAAGCCTGTCGAATACAGTGAAGTTTGGCAAGAAAATCACTGTCTCCTAGGCACTCCAACATTTCAGTTCTATGTAATAAACAGGAAAGACAACTGTTAAGCTGCATTCAAGATCAAGCCCACTACAAATTTGGACTCAAGGCTTAACCTCCAGACTTTAATATAAAACATATGTCTTTTCAATACTGACAAGCCATGCAAAAATTTTTTTTGAGCCTAAAAAACATTTCCTCCCATTCTTATAAACATCTTTCATAAATATTACACAAACATAGCAACGGCAACTTAATGTTTTTCATAAACAAAAGCAAAATTGAAATGGTACCTAAGCACTCTCGAGTAAATTTTCCCTTCTTCAACTAAATGCATGGCTTCTTCATAAAAAGGGCAGTGGCAAAGAGACTCTAGACTGTAGGTGTGCCGTGCTTCTCGGTGTTCTGCAAGCTAAGAAAACAGCAGGTTACAACCGATTACCCTGATACAAGGAAAAAAACTTTATAAAAGATAGGAAATAGGATCTTGCTAACATCAAAATGTACTCAACTTGATTAAACCATAAAAATCATTCAATAAGATTTTACAGCTAAGTTTTACAACTGGGGGCGCCTGGGTGGCTCAGTTGGTTAAGCATCCGACTTTGGTTCAGGTCATGATCTCACAGTTGGTGGGTTCGAGCCCTGCGTCAAGCTCTGTGCTGACAGCTCAGAGCCTGGAGCCTGCTTCAGATTCTGTGTCTCCCTCTCTCTCTACCCCTCCCCCCCCCTCTCTCTCAAAAATAAACATTTAAAAAATTTTAAAAATGTTTATTTATAACTGAATTTTACAGATTTTACAACTGAATTTCAAAATTCAGTTGTAAAAACGAGTACAATTTTATAACAAGCTTTGAACTGAAGAACTTAAATCCACAGGATACAAAGAAAAGCAGTATCTTACAGTTCACCAATACAAATAGCTGAAGATGAAGCATTAAAAAAGAGGGGAGGATTTTATCATCCAAAGAATGCTCAAAAGTATTATAACTCACAATTGTGACTAAAGTAAAACTTTCTACAAAAATACTGAAATCTCAATTTGGCTAATTCTAAGGAATGTTTTCTTATATCTAGCTCTGACTAACCTTTGTACAACTGAAAAATAGTCATGCAACTCTGGCTCGCATAACAGCTCTACAAATGAAACTACAGGTTTCTAACAATTCATTAAAAAATAACAACTGCAGGGGCGCCTGGGTGGCGCAGTCGGTTGAGCGTCCGACTTCAGCCAGGTCACGATTTCACAGTCCGTGAGTTCGAGCCCCGAGTCAGGCTCTGGGCTGATGGCTCGGAGCCTGGAGCCTGTTTCCGATTCTGTGTCTCCCTCTCTCTCTGCCCCTCCCCCGTTCATGCTATGTCTCTCTCTGTCCCAAAAATAAATTAAAAAACGTTGAAAAAAAAAATTAAAAAAAAAAAAAATAAATAACAACTGCAAACACTATAGAATAGCCTGCTAAGCAAGAAGCCTTTGGAGTGATTTTCATTTTTCAATACTAAGTGATCCATTTAAATGGCATACTATAGGGGTTTTGGTGGTGATGTTTGCTTTAAAAAAAAATGTTGTTTTTTCTTAATTTTTAAGTAATCTCTATACCCATTGTGGGGCTCAAAAAAAATTTTTTTTAACATTTATTTATTTTTGAGACAGAGAGAGAGAGAGCATGAACAGGGGAGGGTCAGAGAAAGAGGGAGACACAGAATCCGAAACAGGTTGCAGGCTCTGAGCTGTCAGCTCAGCCAAAGTCGGATGCTTAACCGACTGAGCCACCCAGGCGCCCCCCATTGGGGGGCTCAAACTAACAACTCTGAGATCAAGAGTCACATGCTTTTTTTAAAAAATTTTTAAAATGTTTATTTTTGAGAAAGAGAGAAACAGAGTGTGAGCAGGGGAGGAACAGAGAGAGGGAGACACAGAATCCAAAGCAGGCTCTAGGCTCTGAGCTGTCAGTACAGAGCCCAACTTGAAGCTTGAACTCACGAACTGTGAGATCATGACCTGAGCCAAAGTCAGACGCTCAACCAACTGAGCCATCCAGGCACCCCCTAAGAGTCACATGCTTTATCAACTGAGCCAGCCAGGTGCCCATTTTGTTGTTTTGAGTTAAAAAAAAATTTTTTTTTCAACGTTTATTTATTTTTGAAAGACAGAGACAGAGTGTAAGCAGGGGAAGGGCAGAGAGAGGGGGACACACAGAATCTGAAGCAGGCTCCAGGCTCTGAGCTGTCAGCACAAAGCCCGATTTGGGGCTCGAACTCATGACCTAGGCCAAAGGTGGACGCTTAACTGACTGAGCCACCCAGGAGACCCTGTTGTTTTGTAGTTTTTTAATGTTTATTTATTTACCCTGAGAGAGAGAGAGTGAGAGAGAGCCAGGGAGGGGCAGAGAGAGGGAGAGACTGAATCCCAAGCAGATTACGAACTGTCAATGCAGAGCCCGATGTGGGGCTCAAACTCATAGACAAGTGAGATCATGACCTGAGCCAAAACCAAGAGTCAGACAATCAACGGACTGAGCCACTCAGGTGCCCCTGCCCCTCCCCCTCTCTTTTTTTTTTCTGTTTTGTTTTTTAATAACAGCTTTATGGAGATATAGTTCACGTACTATAAAAACTCATCCTTTTCAGTGTACAATTCAGTAGTTTTTTTAGTATATTCACTGGGTTATGCGATTAGCACCACTTTCTAGTTCCAGAATATTTTTACCACCCCAACAGGAACCTTTGTATCCATTATCAGTCATTCCCCATTTCCCTTTCTCTCTAGCCCCTAGAAACTAATCTACTCGCCGTCTCTGGAGTTTCCTACTTTGGAAACTTCATGTAAGTGAAGTCAAAGAATATGTGGCCTTTTGAGTTTGATTTCTTTCACTTAGCATAATGTTTTCATGGTCCATCTAAGATGTAGCCAGTATCAGTATGTCATTCTTTTTTGTGGCAGAATTGTATAGGTATACTGCTTTTGTTTTTAATCCATTCCTCATGATAGACATTTAAGTTGTTTCCACTTTTGGCTATGATAAGGCTGATTTGAACATATGTGTAAAAGTTTTTAATGTTTTCAATTCTCTTAAGTATATACCTGAGAGGAGGGGTCAGTTGGTAACTCTGTATTTAACTTTTTTGAACTGCCAAACTGTTTTGCAAAGAGACCACATCATGTTCCACTCCCACTAGCGATGCACAATGATTTAGACTTTTGCACACCCTCCCCAATAATTATTATTGTCCATTTTTTACATTACAGCCACTCTAGTGGGTGTGAAGTGGTTTTTAGTTTCTCTAATGACTAACAGTGTCAAGCATCTTTCATCTCCTCACTGGCTTCTGTATATCTTCTTTAGAGAAATGTCTATTCAATCCTTTGTCCGTTTATGGTTGAGTTGTAACCATTCATTATATATTCTGGATATGTGTCTTTATAAGATACATGATTTATAAATATTTCTCCCAATCTGCTGTTCTTTTCACTTTCTTGTTGGTATCCTTTAAAGCCCGAGTTTTTACTTTTGATAAATTACAATTAATTATTTTTTTCTCTTTTTTCTGCCTGAAATTTTACTACCTGCTTATACAGAACATGAAGGTCAGCCAGAGGTGAGGGGTCAGGGACTGCTAGGTCTTTCCTGGACATATGCATAGTCCTGTGCATGCCTGTGGCCTTTTAGATTCCCAGGAATATGTTGGAACTTTTCAAAGTCCCCTGTTAAAATCTCATTGCCCAATTTTTCCTTTTGAGTTTTTGATCAGCCTCTTATTAGCCCTGACAGGTATCACACCACCTCAGGTATATTAATGTTAAACAATTGCCACTGAATGTTTTCGACAAAGGCCATAGGATAGGACTTTCCTACAGAGCAAGCTCTAAGTCAGATCAAAGTAAGTCCTGAGAATGGAACTCTGCAGAGAGCTGCCACACAGGTCAAACAGTAAGAATTTTGTGAAGCTCCAAAGCCATTAAGTTTCTTTTAGTGGTTGCCAGGCCCCTGGTTTCTGCAATTTCCACAGTTGTGAGATTGCTAGTTTTCAAGACTATGGAGGAGAGGGGGATGCGAATAGATCAAATTAAAAATCCTTAAGTTCACTGTTCTTATGGAGTCATTTTTCTTGAATAAATGCCCCCTGAATTTCTGTAAGTCTTTCATTAATTTTCAGTTATTAAAATTTTGATTTTGACAATTCTTGCCAGTGTTTTCATTACTTTTGTGGAGGAGATTTTCAGAGGTTTTCAGTCTATTTTTCTAGAAGTATTTCTCAACACTGTAGTTTTGGCACTTCATATGCACCCGGGGCTATGCTAAATGCGTTGATAATCTCATTTAATCTTTACAACTCATAAGCTAGGTACTATTATTACCCACATCTTACAGATAAAGAAACAGAGATAGACTTACATTAGCAGGAACTTGCCCAAGTCCCACAACCAAATGGTAGAATTTAAACCCAGGCATTAATTCCAAAGCTTGCTTATACTCTTAAATATCAAACTATACTCTTATCAGCCTTATCCAAAAAGCCAAGGGGAAAGAAGTATAAGCATCAGCAATATTTAAGATAGTATAAATATGTCTATTAGACCAGAGGCAAAAAACAAAACAAAACAAAAACATAAACAGAACTGATAATATCTGATATTATATATTCTCTACTTTAAGTAATATTTCCTCTCATATTTTAAGGAAAACATATTATGCTAAAGGCAACATGTTCTTCAGGTTAAAAAAAAAACCTAATAGGTTTTAAAATAACTTAGAAATTCTTTAGATATTAAATAAAGTTTTGTACCACTATCAAAATAAGGATCTATGTTCACCTACCAACAGAGAAACATCCTAAGGAGGAAAATAGGATTCCAGTTAAACTTTTTACATAAAATAATTTATACTAATAAGAAATGAATAAATCCAACAATGACAGATTCCAGAGTCGAGTCTTGATTTATTGGTCTACCTTGCTTATTTGTTGGTTTGGCTAAAGTGATTGTTTAAAGAAGTCTCTTGAGATAAGCTTGCAGTTGTGAAAATAGATCATAATGAAGATTTGATACTAACGGTATCATCAGTCCTTCTTAAGACATGATGACAACTCAGAGACATTAATTTACAGTATCAATATTAAATTTCATAGAGCAAAAAGCAAACTATTAAAATGATGGCTAAATCCTCATTTTACAATATATCTTATAGGGAGAATTTTTTGACAAAATTCCAATTTTTTTTTTTAAGTTTCAGAAAAAGATTAACATTTTACTATAGCTGAAATGTTATTTCTGAAGCAGAGGTCAGTAACACAGTTTAATTCCAGCATATGGAAATGTACAATTTATCATGTGGAAATGTACAATTTATCATGTGGAAATGTACAATTTATCATGAAAAAGAGTTTTGGGTTTGTTTTTTTTGTTTTTTTTTTTTTTTTTTGCTAGCCAAAGTTTGAAATGTCCTTTATTTCTAAATTATTCTTCCCCCAAAGGGCACATTTCAAAAACTCATTTTAATATTTTTTAAAAGAAAAGTAATATTATATTCATTTATACCAAAGCACCATCCTGCCTCATTAGTTATCTCCCATAGTTCACAAGTACTATAAAAATTACCATATAAGAAATCAAATAAGTCAATAACAGCAGCAACAATAAAAACAGACAAAACAGACAAAACCCACAAATGAAGCAACCAGTGCTTCATTAGCTGCAGATTTCCAACATCCTAAATTACTTCTCTTTTGTTCTCCATGTGTTGGATGGGTCTTCCTTAGCAAGCAATGACTTTGCTGAATGTGAACTAATATTTTTAAAAGCCTTAATATTTTTTTAAGGCTCTGAACACCCATGAAAGAAATGTCCAAAGTTCTAAAACTATATAAGTTGGGTCATGAAATAGGCTAAGTTCCATTTTAATGTGGACTATTTTTTTTAATATGCTTACATTTTCCTTTCAAACCAACGACCTAAAATTACAAATAGGACTTAGAGCTAAAGAAAGCAGGCTGTTTCTCCTTATCTCACAAAAGAAATTAAAAGGGAAATACACCCACAATAACCACGCTCCAAAATAGCCCTCAATGACTCTCTTTCTGGTACTCGTACCTCATTTCACACTGAATAGGGCCAACCTGTGTAATTAACAGCATACTATAGAAATGGTGAATGTGAATTCTGAGGCTAGATCATAACAATCACTGCTTTCATCTCATTCTCTCTTGGGTCACTTCTTCTGGAGGAAGTCAGGTCCCAAATGTGATGACACTTAAGCAGTTCTGTAGAGAAGTCTTAAGTAAGCAACTTAGGACTTCTAACAACAGGTAGCACCAACATGCAGAAAGTGAGCTATCTTGGAAGCAGATTCTCTAGCTCCAGCCAAACCTTCAGATGACTATAGCCCCAGCCAATATACCTGATCACAACTTCACAAAAGACCTCAAGCCAGACCACCTAGATAAGCCACTTCCAAATTTTTGGCCCTCCAAATTGATGAAATAGTAAATGTTTACTGTTGTTTTTGAATGGGAAAATACTTCATTTGGGGGAGTGGACAGGTGTCTAGTCTCACAACTTCTGGAACTGCTTCCTGGTGTCTGTGGCTTTGCTGACCTCAAGCACATCAGAGCACATGGTCTTGCTCAAGGGCCAACACTTGCCCAGTGAGACCGTGTCACTGATCTCAATGTCTCCAAAGCAGGAGTACAGGGGCACAGACATATTCTTAGGGCACTTCTCAATGCACTTGTACTTTTGGACATAGTGAAGGTAGTCTTGGCAGGTGACAACAGTCCCCTGCATCTTCATCTTGGTCACTATACCAAATAGGATCTGTCCCTTTGACCAATAAAGGGCATTTCTTGTTAATGTAGATGCCTTCAGTGGCCTCCCTGGCCATCTTGAAGCCCAGACCAATGTTCTTGTAGTATTCTTCTCCTTGCTGATTTTTCCAAGCAGGACTCTCTTATTTTGAGAGATGTTCAGCTGCTTTTGGTAGGCTGGTAAGCCCAGAAGATACTCCTTATCTAATATATGCAGGGTCAGAATTAAATACCAAAACAAAGGGTTCCTTGGACTAGCCCTTAAGACTCAATTCTCACAGGACTAACCCTAAGGCCTAAGACTTCTAACAAACCATCCCATAAAACTTGAATTTTAAGAAAATAATTCCCAGAGGGGCGCCTGGGTGGCTCAGTGGGTTAAGTGTCCGACTTCGACTCAGGTCATGATCTCACACGGTTTGTGAGTTCGAGCCCCGCATTGGGCTCTGTGCTGACAGCTCAGAATCTGGAGCCTGCTATAAATTCTGTGTCTCCCTGTCTCTGTGTCCCTCCCCTGCTCACAGTCTGTCTCTCTCTCTCTCAAAAATAAAAATTAAAAAAAAATTAAAAAACAAAAAAGAAAGAAAATAACTCCCAGAGTGCCTGGGTGGCTCAGTTGGTTAAGCGTCCAACTTCAGCTCAGTTTGTGATCTCACAGTTCATGACTTTGAATCCTATGTCTGGCTCTGTACTGACAGCTTGGAGCCTGGAGCCTGCTTCAGATGCTATGTCTCCCTCTCTCTCTGCCCTTCCCCTGTTTACACTCTGTTTCTCTCTCTCTCTCTAAATATTAAAAATTTTTTAATATTAAAAAAAATTTAATATAAAAAAGGGGGCATCTGGGTGGCTCAGTCAGTTAAACGTCTGACTTCAGCTCAGATCATTATCTCGTGGTTCATAAGTTCGAGCCCCGGGTTGGGCTCTGTGCTGACAGCTCAGAGCCTGGAACCTGCTTCAGATTCTGTGTCTCCCTCTCTCTCTGTCCCTCCCCTGCTTGCATTCTCTCTCTCTCTCTCTCTCTCTCTCTCAAAATTAAATAAACATTAAAAAATTTTTAATATAAAAAATTAAATAAGAAAGAAAGAAAGAAAGAAAGAAAGAAAGAAAGAAAGAAAGAAAGAAAATAATTTCCCAAACACTTGAGCCTCCATTAGAGCCCAAGAATGGAGCCCCCAGGATTTAAAAGGCTCTAATTACTAGACTAAGGCAAAGACATATACCCTCTGCCCAACTTAATCCCCCAAAAATCAAGGACACCCAGAATTAAACCTCAAATTGGGGTGGAGTCCCGCTATCCAGGACTTGCCCCTGAGGCCTGGGGGTCTTCACAGCTTTGGCCCCAGCCCCACTCCACACCTGAATCCTATTGTTGTTTTAAGACAATAAGTTTTAGGTAATTTATTACACAGCAACATGTAACTAATACACATAATGGTGAGAACAATACTAACAAAAAAGAAAGACACAGATTTCAAAAAACTGAAAAGCAAATGGAAGTGTGTGGACAGATGAGAAATGATGAGGAACTCATAGTCCAGAATACATTTAAGAGAAGACATAATCAAGGGAGAGACATTTGCTAAGCAGAGGCTCAAAAGAGCACCAGGCTTGAAGCAAGGCAGGTATGGGACAGGATTTAAAAAGGGATTAAAAATGGCAGGTTAAATGAAAGTCTGTGTACAAACAAGTATAGTAATCCCACATATCATTGTAATTCCTGCTCTCCCCTTCATCACTGAATAGGAGGACAGCTTATAGAAAAACAAATTTTCAACCAGATAACATTTCCCTTTAAAAATGATCTGATCTGTCTGGGTAAAGAAAAGCTTGCCAATCAACACACCTCAAAGAAGTCTCGTTAGTCTTCCTGTTCATAGGAGAGACAAACATCATAAAACACTGTAAACCTACACAATCTATCTAAGAACATCAATTCAGTCACCAATTAAGCTTTCAAATTTGAGAAGAAAATCACCAGCACAAGAATGAAAGCCCACGACAGACAAAATTGACCCCAGAGAAAGGAAAATAATTCAAGAAATAGAAATTTTAGGGGCGCCTAGGTGTCTCAGTCAGTTAAGAGTCTGGCTCTTGGTTTCAGCTCAGGTCATTATCTCACGGTTTGTGGGTTCGAGCCCCGTATTGGGCTCCGTGCTTGGGATTTTCTCTCTCTCTCTCTCTCCCGCTCTTTGCCCCTTCCCCGCTCTTTCCTCTCTCTAGCTCTCTCTCAAAATAAGTAAACTTTATTTAAAAAAAAATAGAAATTTTAAGTGGCAGATACAGCTTTCCCTTTTCAGATTATGATTATTCTAAATATTTATCCTTATCATTTTATATATTATAATTAGTGCATTATTTTGGATTGCTATCAATAAGTGCTATCAAGTCAGAGAGGTGGGTATTAAAACACTTTCCAAGCTTCCATTTAGCATATGAGTAGAAGTATCTGGATTATAAGAAATAAAATTTTCCCCTTAAAGAGCACCCTATAATTTATAAATTAAATACAAACACATGCTGCAGAGTGTTAATTCTAAGAAACACTGAATCCACAGCTAAAAATTACTCTTTGCAGTATTAGTTTCTACCTATTAATGACAATCTCTTTAACAGATGGGAGAGCTAGGAGCACTCAATGCAGTGGTACACTAACATTAAAAAAACTTTTCAGAACTTGAAACCATTATGCCAAGTGAAAGAACATCAAAAACAAAAGGTCACATATTGCATGATTTTATTTATATGAAATGTCCAGAATAGGCAAATCCACAGAGCAGAGGTAGATTAGTACTTGCCAAGGGTGGGGGGTTAGGAAAGAACAGGAAGTGATTACTAATAGGTGGAGGTTTCTTTTTGGGGTGATAAAAATGTTCTGGAAGTAGAAAGTGTTACTGGTAGCACAACTGTGAATATACTAAAATCCACTGAACTGTACACTTTAAAAAATTTTATAGCATGTGAGTTATTCTCAGTAAATCTATTATTAAAAAAAGACTTTTCAGAGAAAACAGGCTGTAGTTCCAAACCAATGTTTGGCAAAGCTTATATAGGAAAATCTTGTTAATCACTTTCACAAATGACTGACCTAGCTTAGAGAAAAGTCTATGCCAGGATTTCTTTAATCTAAATAGGTAAGAAATCTTCCTGGTAATTCTGAATAAATCTTTCAATTATTCACAAACTGTCTACTTCCCAAGGAGTTCAGATTTTCTTAATAACTTTCTTCATTAAAATGGTTGTCCCTAAGTTAAATATCTGGCATATAGTACATGCAATTAAAAATAATTTAACAAGCATTTCTTAGAAAAGAACTTATCTTGGAACATTTACATTCCAAGATCATACATGTATGCCCTAGAAACATTCCTAGGATGTTTCTCAAATGTTGAGCCCTTCTTGTGGTATTCATGTATTTTGTTTTCCATAAGGTTTTTTTTTTTTAATATTTATTTATTTTTCAGAGAGAAAGAGAGAGAGAGA
Organism: Panthera uncia; assembly: GCF_023721935.1. NCBI lineage: Eukaryota > Metazoa > Chordata > Mammalia > Carnivora > Felidae > Panthera > Panthera uncia. The sequence continues at coordinate 40,668,904 of NW_026057585.1, forward strand.
GTGAGTGAGTGACAGGGCATGAGCAGGGAGGGGCAGAGAGAGAAGGAGACACAGAATCTGAAGCAGGCTCTAGGCTCTGAGCTGTCAGCACAGAGCCCGACACAGGGCTCGAACCCATGAACCGTGAGATCATGACCTGAGCCAAAGTTGGACACTTAAGTGACTGAGTCACCCAGGAGCCCCTCCATAAGGATTCTTTTTATCAAACCTTTGTAAATTAAACAACTAAGTAAGTATAATAAACACTTGGCAAAATAATATTTTTTAAAGTTGCATATTTTGAAGAAACTTTGGAGCAATTAGGTACATCGTTCCTCACAACAGAAAAATGCAAAGTAACTAACAATTCTTATAAATCATCTAGGACATAAGCATCTACAGAACAGAAAGATAAAAAGTAGTTGACAAAAAAGAACATCCTTTTATGATAAAAAATCTCAACAAATTTGGTACAGGAAAAACATACCTCAACACAATAAAAGTCATATATGACAAGCCATAGTAAATATCATACTCAATAGTAAAAGACTGGGGGCACCTGGGTGGCTCAGTCAGTTAAGCATCCAGTTCTTGACATCGGCTCAGGTCATGATCTCACAGTTTGTGGGTTTGAGCCCCATGTTGGGCTCTGCGCTGGCAGTCTGAAGCCTGCTTGGGATTCTCTCTTTCTCACTCTCTCCCTCTTTCTGTGCCCCTCCCCTCCTCATGTGCTCTGCTCTGTCTCTCTCTCTCTCTCAAAATAAATAACCTTAAAAAGAAAAAAGAAAATGTCTTAAAAAAAAAAAAAAAAGGTAAAAGACTGAAAGCTTTTCCTCTAAGACCAAGACAAGGGTGCCCAGTCTCACCACTCCTATTTAACATAGCACTGAAGTTTGAGCCAGAGCAATCAGGCAAGAAAAAGAAAGAAAAGGCATCCAAATTGGAAAGAAAAAAGTAAAACTGTCTCTGTATGCACGTGATATAATCCTATATATAGAAAATCTTAGGGGCACCTGGGTGCCCCAGTCAGTTAAGCGTCCAACTTCAGCTCAGGTCATGATCTCATGGTTTGTGAGTTTGAGCCCTGCATTGGGCTCTCTGCTGTCAGCATGGAGTCCCCCTCTCTCTCTGCCCTTCCCCTGCTTGCTCTCAATCTCTCTCTCTCAAAAATAAATGTTTAAGGGGCGCCTGGGTGGCTCAGTCGGTTGGGCGGCCGACTTCGGCTCAGGTCATGATCTCGTGGTCCGTGAGTTCGAGCCCCGTGTCGGGCTCTGTGCTGACAGCTAGGAGCCTGGAGCCTGCTTCTGTTTCTGTGTCTCCCTCTCTCTCTGCCCCTCTCCCATTTGCACTCTGTCTCTCTGCCTTTCAAAAATGAAATGTTAAAAAAAAAATTTTTTTTTAAATAAACGTTTAAAAAAAACTTAAATAAAATAGAAAATCTTAAAAGATTACCAAAAAACTGTTAGAACTAATAAACAATTTTTTAATTGAAAAAAATTTTTAATGTTTATTTATTTTTGAGAGAGACCAAGACAGAATGCGAGTGGGTTGGGGCAGAGAGAGAGGGAGGCACAGAATCCGAAGCAGGCTCCAGGCTCCGAGCTGTCAGCACAGAGCCCGACGCGGGGCTCAAACTCACGAGCTGTGAGATCATGACCTGAGCCAAAGTTGGACGCTCAACCGACTGAGCCACCCAGGCGCCCCAGAACTAATAAACAAATTTGATAAAGTTGCAGGATACAAAGGCAAGATATAAAAATTAGTTACATTTCTGTACACTCACAGCAATCAATCAGAAAGAAAAATTAAGAGGAACATGGCAGGGTAAGAAGATCTTATGCTTACTTCATCCCAGGGATACAACTAGATAAATACCCACATCAATGTAAATAACCCAAAAAATGACTGAAGACTGGCAAAACAAACTCTCTGCAGCTAAATGTAGAGACGAGGCCACATCAAAATGGGTAGGAGGGGTAGAGAAGCAGTCAGGAGCTAAATGGACTCACAGGACTGTTCATGAGATGTAGGGATACCACCAACATGGACAAGGGAGAGAAAAAGATCCTCACACCCAACACCCAAGCCACCTAAACCTTCAGAGTAAAACAACCAGTGGCTTTGGTCCACATTTCACAAGTTCTTACTATTGGCAGAGCTTAACACCTGCAACTTGGGTCTATGTGAGCCAGAAGGAAACAGCAAACTGAGTCCTCACCCTTAAAGAGACAGCACAATAAACAGCCCACTGAGATACTGCATAGAAGCAGCACTTTGAAAAATGCCTGGAGTATCCGGGAGGGAGATTTGTTTACTAATCTCAGAGCATGTGCTGGAGGGGCAGCGGTCTTTGGGAGAATTCTCAAACAAAGGAGCTGGCAGGCACAATTCCCCTTTCCCACCACCCAGCCTAGACACATGGACACCTGCAGTAACCAGTGAAGCACCAGTATTCCACAATAACTTGCTAACAGTGTACCCTGCCCTGGCATTCTCCTGCAGACACGTCCTCTCCAACAAGGTCTTCCTCCACGTCTCTTCTCATAGCAGACCTGCACAAACATTGCTAACACACCACTCTGACCCTGTGTTCTCCTGGGTCCTATCCCCTCCAATATGCACTTGAATGGAGTCCATCCAAAGTGATGCCATGAGCCTGGCAGTCTGCAAGCAGCCCTGACAGGGGCCAGCACCACTCCAAAGTGACTCTAGCTCCAGGAGAAGGGGGGAAAAAAGCCCATGTAACAGTCTGAATGTGGCTCCAGCATGGGATGGGGACAGACATCAGGTCTGACTACAGGACCTGCCCAATAGTGAAAGCTTCTCAGGGGACAACACAGGGAAAGTGCCCTGCAGTTCAGTGCTACTGTATCTCTGGCAAACGCCTGGTCTGACCCAACTCAAGCCCAAGGCCCCAGACTGGCCCACTAACAACTTAGGGACCAAACCCTGCCCATAACAGGCAAAGACAGCCACATCAGACAATTGGACTGAAGGCAACAGAGGCTTACCCACAACAGCAGAGCACTAGCAATACACATAGGAGACACTCCTGAAGCATCAGGTTGTGGTCAACAGGGAACACTGCATTACAGGGCACTACAGAACCTCTTCTTCATAAGCCCACTACTTTGTTGTTGTTTTTCAGTTTCTTTTTTTTTTTTTTTATATATAATTTATTGTCAAATTGGCTTACATACAACACCCAGTGCTCATCCCAACAAGTGCCCTCCTCAATGCCCATCACCCATTTCCCCTCTCCCCCTGCCCCTGCCATCCACCCTCAGTTTGTTCTCTGTATTTAAGAGTCTCTTGTAGTGTGCCTCCTTCCCTCTCTGTTTGTAACTATTTTTTTCCCCTGTCACTTCCCCCATGGTCTTCTGTTAAGTTTCTCAAGATCCACATATGAGTGAAAAATATGGTATCTGTCCTTCTCTGACTGACTTATTTCACTCAGCATAGTATCTTCCAGTTCCACCCACATTGCTGTAAATGGCATGATTTCATTCTTTCTCATTGCCAAGTAGTATTCCATTGTATATATATAAACCATGTCTTCTTTATCCATTCATCATTTGATGGACATTTAGGCTCTTTCCATAATTTGGCTATTGTTGAAAGCGCTGCTATAAATGTTGGGGTACATGTGCCCCTATAATCAGCACTCCTGTATCCCTTGGGTAAATTCCTAGTAGTACTATTGCTGGGTCATAGGGTAGTTCTATTTTTAATTTTTTGAAGCACCTCCATACTGTTTTCCAGAGTGGTTGCACCAGTCTGCATTCCCACCAACAGTGCAAGAGGGTTCCCATTTCTCCACATCCTCGTCAGCATCTATAGTCTCCTGATTTGTTCATTTTAGCCACTCTGACCAGTGTGAGGTGGTATCTCAGTGTGCTTTTGATTTGTATTTCCCTGATGAGGAGTGACGTTGAGCATCGTTTCATGTGTCTGTTGGCCATCTGGATGTCTTCTTTGGAAAAGTGTCTATTCATGTCTTCTGCCCATTTCTTCACTGGATTATTTGTTTTTCAGGTGTGGAGTTTGGTAAATTCTTTATAGATTTTGGATACTAGCCCTTTATCCGATATGTCATTTGCAAATGTCATTTTCCCATTCCACCCGTTGCCTTTTAGTTTTGTTGACTGTTTCCTTTGCAGTGCAGAAGCTTTTTATCTTGATGAGGTACTAATAGTTCATTTTTGCTTTTAATTCCCTTGCCTTTGGAGATGTGTCAAGTAAGAAATTGCTGCGGCTGAGGTCAAAGAGGTTGTTGCCTGCTTTCTCCTCTAGGGTTTTGATAGTTTCCTGTCTCACATTTAGGTCTTTCATCCATTCTGAGTTTATTTTTGTGTATGGTGTAAGAAGGTGGCCTAGTTTCATTCATTGCATGTTGCTATCCAGTTCTCCTAGCACCATTTGCTAAAGAGACTGTCTTTTTTCCATTGGATGCTCTTTCCTGCTTTGTCAAAGATTAGTTGGCCATACATTTGTGGGTCCAATTCTGGATTCTCTATTCTATGCCATTGGTCTACGTGTCTGTTTTTGTGCCAATACGTGTCTGCTTTGTAGTAGAGGCTGAGTCTGGGATTGTGATGCCTCCCTCTTTGGTTTTCTTCTTCAATATTACTTTGGCTATTCAGGGTCTTTTGTGGTTCCATACAAAATAGGCCCACTACTCAGGAGATAGAGCTGACTTATACATAAAACTAGACACAGAGAATTAGACAAAATGAAGACACAGAGGAATATGTACCAAATGAAAGAACAGGACAAAATCACAGTAAGTGAGCTAAATAAAATAGAGATAAGTAATATGCCTGATAAAGAATTTAAAGTAATGGCCATAAAGACACTCACTGGACTTGAGAGAGAGTGGAAGACCTCACTGAGACCCTCAAAAAACAAATAGAAAACATAAAAAAGAATCAATCAGAGATGAAGGACTCCATAATCGAAATTAAAAATATACTAGATGGGGGCGCCTGAGTGGCTCAGTCAGTTGGGTGTCTAATTCTTGATTTCAGCTCAGGTCATGATCTCACAGTCATGAGATCAAGCCTCACACTGGGCTCCCCACTGGGTGAGAAGCCTGTTTGAGATTCTCTCTCCCTCTTCCACTCACATGCACACGGTCTCTCTCTCTCTCCTCTTCCCCCAAAAAACATTAGATGGAATAAATACAGGATTACAGGAAGCAGAAGAACAAATCAGTGACGTGGAAGACAGAATGATGGAAAGCCATCAGGCTGAACAGGAGGGAGGAAAAATAACAATAATAAATGAAAACAGACTAAAGGAACTCAGCCAACACCATCAAGCATAATAACATTCACATTGTAAGGATCCCAGAAGGAGAAGGGGTGGGGGGAAAGGGCAGAAAATATATTTGAAGAAATAATAGCTGAAAATTCCTGAATCTGGGGAAGGAAGCAGACAGTCAGATCCAAGAGGCACAGACAGCCCCCGACCCAAGATCAACCTAAGAAGGCCCACATCAAGACACATAGTAATTAAAATGGCAAAAAGTATAGATAAAGAGAGAATTTTTAAAGCAGCAAGAGAAAATAAAATAGTTACATACAAGGGAAACCCCAAATGGCTATCAGCTGATTTTTTTGTGCCAGAAACTTTGCAGGCTGGAGGGAGAACCATGATATATTCAAAGCACTGAAAGAAAAAAAAAAAAAAAGCTCTGCAACCAAGAATACTCGACCCAGCAAGGCTATCATTTAGAATAGAAGGAGAAATAAAGAGTTTCCTAGAAAAACAAAAGTTAAAAGGAATTCATGACTACTAAACCAGCCCTACAAGAAATATTAAAGGGGGCTCTTTAAGTGGAAAGACCATATGCAGGAGTAAGAAAAGTAGGGAGCACAAAAGCAGTACAAATAAATATATCTATAAAAATCAGTCAAGGGACTCACAAAATAAAAGAATATAAACCATGACACCATCTACCTAAAATGTAGCAGGGGGCGAGGGGAGAGAGAAGTAAAGAATGGGTTAAACTTTAATGACCATCAACTTAATATAGACTGCTATATGCATGTTATTACAAAACTAATGGTAACCACAAATCAGAAACCAGTAATACATATGCAAAAAATAGAGAGAATGGAATCCAAGTATATCACTAAATAAAACCAGCAATCCTTGAGAGAAAAGAGAAAGGAACAGAGAACTACAAAACAACCATAAAACAAGTAACAAAATGACAGTAAGTACATACCTATCAATAATTACTAAGAAAGCAAATGGATTTAACCCTCCAATCAAAAGACAGAGTGACAGAATGGTTAAATATAAGATCCAGGGCATGTGGGTGGCTCAGCCAGTTGGGTGTCCGACTTTTAATTTCAGCTCATGATCTCACGGTTCATGGGTTTGAGCCACAAAAGTATATTATTCACCCGTGGTAGAGAAGGAAATCCTGCCATTTGCAACAATATGGATGGACCTTAACAGCATTATGCTAAGTGAAATAAATCAGAGAAAGACAAATACTGCATTCTATCATTTACATGTGGAATCTGAAAAAGCTAAACACGTAGAAACAGAGAGTACATTGGTGGTTGCCAGGGGCTGAGGGGTGAGGGAAATGGGGAGATGTTGGTCAAAGGGTAAAAACTTCCAGTGAGAAGATGAAAAAGTCGAGAATCTAATGCAGAGCATGGCAACTACAGTTAACAATACTATATTATATACTGGAAAGTTGCTAAGAGAGTAAATCTTAAATATTCTCACCCCCCCTCCCCGACACACACACACATAATCCTGTGAGGTGATGGACATATTAACTAATCTTACCGTGGTAATTATTTCACAATATATGTGTATCAAATCATCACATTAGACACCTTAAATTTATACATTATATGTCAATTATATTTCAATAAAGCTGGAAAAGAATTTTACAAAATTCTTTTTATTGCAAACATAAATATATTTATTTTATAAATATAAAAATATAAGTTAAAATGTAAATAATTCAGGAGATAATACTGTAAGCAATAGCTAAAATATATATAAAAGAAAAATATTGAGAAGAATAAAGATCATGATCACCACAGCTTTAAAAAAGGCAGAATCAGGGGCACCTGGATGGCTCAGTCGTTAAGCGTCCCACTTCAGTTCAGGTCATGATCTTGTGATTCGTGAGTCCAGGCCCACATCGGGCTCTGTGCTAACAGCCTGCTCCAGATTCTGTGTCCCCCCCTCTCTCTGCCCCTCCCCCACTCGTGCTCTGTCTCACTCTCTCTCTCTCTCTCTCTCAAGAACAAATAAACATTAAAAACATTTTTTAAAAAAGGCAGAATCAAGGCTTAGGGTACAGAGTATTAGAATATCTACAGCTTTCCACACTACAGCATGAATTACAGATGTGTGATACTATTTATATGAAAAAAGACAGCATTAATATCCAAAATCTACCATAAAAATAAAATTATTCTAAGATAAAATTGGGCATATGTGATTTTTAAAGTTACTTTAAGCAGAAAAAAAGTATAAAAAGATGTGCACTCTGCAAGTATTCTTTTTTTTAAGAAATTGTTTTAATGTTTATTTATTTTGAGAAAGAAAGAGAGAAGGGGGCAGGTGCAGAGAGAGAAGAGAGAATCTCAGGCAGGCTCCATGCTGCCAGCCTAGAGCCTGATGTGGGGCTGGATCCCATGAACTGTGAGATCGTGACCTGAGCTGAAACCACGTGTTGGTCGCTTAACCACCTGGGCCACGCAGACGCCCCTGCAAGCATTCTCTTTTGATACAAAATTTAAATCTCAGTAGAAAACAAACTGCCCATAAATTTATAATTCATTGATCACCACTGTTTACACATTGGTGTATTTATATCTAACCTCTTCTTTGTCTGCCTAAACACTTATACTATATACTACATACATGTTTTCTGTTCTCTTATTACTAAATTACAATCATACTCTCTATATAAAGCCTTATATACCACACTTTTCATTTAACATACATTCCCATGTCATTAAAAATAAATGGAAACAGGGAACACTCTTGCACTGTTGGTGGGAATGCAAACTGGTGTAGCCTCTCTGGAAAACAGTGTGGAGCTTCCTCCAAAAATTAAAAAATAGATCTACCCTGTGACCTAGCAATAGCACTGCTAGGAATTTACCCAAGGGATACAGGAGTGCTGATGCATGGGGGCGCTTGTACCCCAATGTTTAGAGCAGCACTTTCAACAATAGCCAAATTATGGAAAGAGCCTAAATGTCCATCAACTGACAAATGGATAAAGAAGATGTGGTTTATGGGGCGTCTAGGTGGCTCAGTCGGTTGAGGGTCCAGCTTCGGCTCAGGTCATGATCTCACGGTTTGTGAGTTCGAGCCCCACATCAGGCTTTGTGCTGACAGCTCAGAGCCTGAAGCCTGTTTCGGATTCTGTGTCTCCCTCTCTCTCTGCTCCTTCCCCGCTCATGCTCTGTCTCTCTCTCTCTCTCAAAAATAAATAAAACATCAAAAAAAAATTTTTTTTAAGAAGATGTGGTTTATATATACAATGGAATACTATTTGGCAATAGGAAAGAATGAAATCTGGCCATTTGCAGCAACGTGGATGGAACTGGAGAGTATTATGCTAAGTGAAATAAGTCAGGCAGAGAAAGACAGTACCATATATTTTCACTCATATGTGGATCCTGAGAAACTTAACAGAAGACCAGGGAGGGGAGGGGAAGGGGGAAAAAACAAGTTACAGAGAGGGAAGGAGGCAAACCATAAGAGACTCTTAAATACTGAGAACAAACTGAGGGTTGATGAGGGGTGGGGGAGAGGGAAAAGGGAGTGATGGGCATTGAGGAGGGCACCTGTTGGGATGAGCACTGGGTGTTGTATGGAAACCAATTTGACAATAAATTATATATATAAAAAAAAGTAAATGGAAATACGTTTTTGGCAGTACAATATTTCAAATCATGTATGCACTATAATTTGGCATTAGAATAGTTCCAGTTTTTCATTATTGTTAAAATCACATAGTGATTATTTTTATAAAGAAATATTTGATCACCTTCTTGAAAAAAATTATCTAAAAGTATGATTTCTAAGCTAAGGAATCTAAACATTTTTAAAAATTCTGATTATATTACTTTCCATGAAGATACTTATATGCCTCACCCATAATCCACAGAATATGACAGCACCCCTCTAAAATATGTGTTTACATGTTCACCTCTCTAAAATGACTACAAGCTCCCTTGCTAAACTCATGTTCATTTTAGATTCATCTTTGTAGGCTGGTATCTACCACATAGTAGATGCTACATAAATGGCAACTGATATTCAGCACATGGCAAAACTGTACTCTCTAGGTGACAAAGAATGAGGAATTAATTCTCAGTCCTACCTCTGCTACTGAAGCAAAGGAATCAGTTGATGCGACGCTCAAGGTGTCTCGCAGGCCAAATTCATCCACATTCCCCTTCATGGTGACATCTGTATCTTTATCTTAAAAGTAAAAGAAGAAAAGTGAAGAAATTGATATTCCTTCTCATCGACATTCTATACTATGCCTGTCTTTTCTTTCTCTCTTTCTTCCTCCCTCCCTTCCTTCCTTCCTTCCCTTTCTTCCTTCTTTCCATCTTTATTTAGGCTGAAACCTAAAAGAAAATAAATACAAACCAATGGTATATAATCTGATAAGATTCTCAAAGTGTATTCACTGTTTAAGTGATTCTGAAATGCTGCTGAGCAGAGGAGAAAGTGCTATAAAGCAGACATTTTTACTTTAAAAGGGAATTAATTAAACTTACTATCAGATTTAAAAAGCTTTTGAATATGTAATATTTTAAACTGGTAAATAATAACTAGAGCTGGATTATCTATGACATGTTGTAAAATCAGCACATACCAAAGATAGCTGAAACAGAGCAAATTAGTTGCAAGTGGCCTTGACCAAGTTGTGAGAACTGGTAAGTTTATTCAAATTAAATGAATTATTAGCATGAAATGTTGTCTGGTCAGTTACTTGTGATAAACTGATCAATTAAAACAATTCATGAAGAACTTATTCTTCAGTCCTTAAGGCCTATGTCAAAGGCCAAAAACAATCAGGGCTGATGTTTACTCTGGTTACTTGAAGGTCAAATACAACTGTCTCGATTATAAGGGCTGAAAAAGTTTAAATACATTGGCGAATGGTTAATCTGGCCATGCCAAGACAGTCTACCTGTTAACACATGGGGCATTTGAATGTGGGTACCAATACCTTCACATACTATCATCAGGAATCTGTAATTTTCAAATAAATACTGTACTTGCTTACAGATGTGTCTATATTGTAGCAAACAACTGATATGCTTTAAAATTTATCACAAGTATGAAAAAACAAAGAACAAAATATATACTGATTTTTCATATTGAGTCTCTATCTGCTAAATTTGTCAGAAACTTTATCTTCTTTAAAAAAGAACCAGAGGGGTGCCTGAGTGGCTCAGTTGGTTAAGCATGTGACTCTTGATTTCGGCTCAGGTCATGATCTCATAGTTAGTACGACGAAGCCTTGTGTCAGGCTCTGAGCAGGGCACCAGACACTACTTGGGATTCTTTCTCTCCCTCTCCTTTTTTTTTTAAGTTTATTTGTGAGAGAGAGTGTACAGCCATGTGCATGTGTGTGCAAGTGGGGGAGGGGCAGAGAGAGGGAGCGAGAGAATCCCAAGCAGGCTCTGCACCCCCTGTAAGTGAGGAGCCCCATGTGGGGCTCAAGGTCACAAACAGGCAGACCATGACCTGAGCTGAAATCAAGAGTTGGAGACCCAACCAACTGAGCCACCCAGGTGCCCCTCTCCCTCTACTTCTGCCCCTTCCCCAACTGCACTCTCTCTCTCTCTCTCTCTCTCTCTCTCAAAAAAAAAAAAAAAAAAAAAAAGGAAGCAGGAATCTCTTTTTGGCTTTCATTCATCCAAATTTCTATTCCATCTTTTTTCCCAAACTAAATTCATTACCTTTACCAGAAATTTTGCAAGTCCTGTTTAAAACCCCCAAGTACCAGAAAACACAAACATTTGTGATTCTATACAGGAAGAGTAGTTTTGTTTTTTTTTAAAGGGAAACCATTAATTTATTTTCAACTCAGAAGGGTTGCAACCAATTTATATTCCAAACTCTAAACCACGCAGAAAAGCTAACAAGCCATACTTGGTACAAGGCTCATTCTTATTAGGTATCAAGAATAACCATACACAAAGCGTATTTTTCCCCTCCTTTATATTTAGTGGGCCCATATTTGACAATTTAACCATTTATATTCCAAGTTTAAATTATAATTGTTTTCAGATGAAGGTTACATCAATCATTTTAAAGTACCTAACCTCACAGCTTAAAATCCTTCCACTACTAAATGACTAATGGAACACAATCAGAGGTTAAACTATTCTATTTTCCAAATACATTCTTTTGGAAATTTAAATTTTTTCATTGAACTTGAGAACAAAACAACATAATTGGTTTTGCACTTATTAACAGCTATAAGACTGGTATTTTTGGACACTCAATTATCCAGAAAAATTCCCATTATTCTCTTTTTAGTGCGTATGTGATTTTAAAAACTACACACACAAATACAAACTTAATTGTACACACAAAACTGAATTGGCATTTACAACTTTCACACCTTTATCTATCTTGTTACTTTTCCATTGTTAGTATTAATTATGCAAAAAGAAACCACAGTACAGTTTTCATTATGCCAAACCACTTTTAAAGTGGGTTAAATTATAAGTCAATTAAGTTAAATCTTGGTTCCATAGGACTTTTGCTATTTTCAGAGTCGAACAGACATTTATCTTATGTCACTTTACCTTTCAGACATACCCATGGGCTGTTAAAAGTCTGTTTTACATCACTCAACAGTAACCAGCCAGTACTTTACTCAAAAAAAAAAAAAAAAAAAAAAAATCTAACAAAGAAAAATGGCTCAGAGGAATGGAAAGATTTATTCATTAAATCTAATTTCGTAAATCACAGACCATACCTCTCATTTCAGTAATTGTTATGTTTCCTGGAATGGCAGCTTAAATTATGAAGAGAAATAATACATCTGTTTTTTAGATAAGCCAATAAAAAGCATGAATAAAGAATACTGAGTAATATCTCAAACTACTTGCTTTCATGAATCAAATTAAAATTTAAAATACTCTTTCACCTGAGTGTCTGACTCTTGATTTCAGCTCAGGTCATGATCTCACGGTTCAGTTCATGGGTTTGAGCCCTGCTATTAGTACAGAGCCTGCTTGGGATTCTCTCTCTCCCTTTCTCTCTGCATTCTCTCCCTCTCTCAAAATAAACTTAAAATAAAGATAAAATACTCTTTCTAAAAAGTATAAATTCTTGATTGTAGTACTGAAAGACTGCGACAGCATGGAAAACTGAAAACCAAAGGTTTCATTTTAGTCAGTATTTTCAGAAACTTCTTACCAAATTTTTCTTAGCAGAAAACACACACACACACACACACAATCATTACACACTTACCAGAATGATATGAGTTGGAAAAAATGGCAATTTTTTGTTAAAGATGTATAGTATTGAAAACTCACATACCCGTAGTAGAAATGTCAATTAGCAGAACCACTTTGGAGAATTTGGTAGTATAATGAAAGTTCAAGACTGTATTCTCTGTGACAAGCAATTCTACCCTTAGGTGTTTTTTTACAAAAGTGCATGCTTATATGCATAAGAATATTCATGACAACATTGCTTACAACAACTCCAAACTAGGAAAAAAAAACACAGTTGTTCTCCTACCATAGAATACACAAACTGGGATATATTCAAACAATGAAATAAGTATACAACAATGAAAGTGAATGAATTGTTGTTATATGCAAGAATAAAGATAAACCTCACATGTTGAGTAAAGAATTATATGTATGATTTCATTCACATAAAATTCAAAAACAAGCAAAACTAAACTACAGTGATCAGGACTACACTTAGTTGGTCAAATAAGAAAAGCCAGGAAGTAATTAGCATGAGCATCAGGACAATGGTTAGTTTTAGGAATGGGGAGAGGGGTATTGATTAGGACCAGGTACAAGGAACCTTCTAGGGAGTTGGCAATGTTTTATTTTTTATTTTTATTATTTCAAAGATTTTATTTTTTTTAAGTAATCTGTATACCCAACATAAAGCTCAAACTCACAATCCCAAGATCAAGAGTCACATGCTCCACCAACTGAGCCAACCATATACCCCAGCAATGTTTTATTTTTTGATCTACATGATAGTTACACAAGAGAGTGAGATAAATCACTGTTTTGTTTTGAACACTTTCCTCTAAGGATTTACATAGAAGGAGAGGAAACAATATATCTATGTATGTTGGCCCCAAATGGCTGACAGCAGAAAAGACAATGAAGTATTTCAACATTGGCAGTTAAGCTGTGAATTATTAAACGTGAATTTTATTCCCTGATAGGGGATGCTAAGTTCAAAAAGTCAAAAGATCTCATGAGTCTGTTAAGTATACTAGCAAATCAAAACAATCTATCTGCACCCCATAGTGGAATACCAGTAGTTGTGGGAGACTCTAATGCCATGCATATACCACTCACGACCTTTTTCCTCCTAGTTTACCCATCTTTCTTTGCTATTTAGTCATTGGTTTAGGATTTTAAGTGGGAATGTTTTGGTGGGGATAATCAACTATCTGCAGGAAGAAGACATGGAAACTAAGAGATGCTTACTATTTAATGACAATAAAAGTATGATGAAACCAACATACATTTATTTCGCACTTACTACTTGCCAGAAACCAAGTTACATGCTTTACATACATTACCGCATAATTCTCACAATAATCCTTTGAGGTAGGTACTCTTCTTTTTTTTCATCATACATATGAAGAAGCTGAGGTACAGAAATGTTAAGTAATGGTCCATACTCACACAGTTAAGAAATGGAATGGCAGGATTCAAAAGAAGTCATCTGACACCAGATTCCATGCTATGAAACTATGGAGCTGTGGTGTCCAACATAGTAGCCATTAGCCATGTGTGTCTACTGAGCGCATGAAATGTGGCTAGTCAGAACTGAGATGTGCTGTAAGTGTAAAATACACAATGGATTTTGAAAACTTGGTACCAAAATATATAAAATCTTTTTAATATAAACTAGGTTTAAGAAAAATATATTACTAAAATTAATTTCACCTCTTTCATTTTACTTTTTCATGTACTTACTAGAAAAGTTAAAGTTACATTTTGTCACTTACATTATATTGCTATTGGACAGTACTATTTGGGCATTCCTTTCTCATATCTTATCTAGAGTGCAAAGAGTTTACAAGCTCTACAGGATTCAGACTCAACTCACATGTTTTGAGTGACTAAAAGTAATACCCAAGCTATTCTGCTAAATGCTTTCAGAGACTATTGCATTTAATATGTGTAACTGTTAGACAGGACTAGCCTAATTATGGGTAAGAATGCTTTATTGTAACTAGAACAACAAAAAAAAGCCATTCTCCAGTCAAAATCTTCAACGGCTCCTTGTCTGGTTTTCAAAGACTTCCATAATCTCTGTTCACCCTACCTAATATTCTTTTCTATTAATAAAAGACTCAACTTTATGCTGTACTACATGTTATATTATACTGTATATTATATATTATCATACTAGAATTATATAACATATAGTCTATGCCATATAGTATACTTTATTATATACAATATATACATTCCTATATATTATACTAAACCATTATACTTACACTATATTATATACTGTACTATTCACTATACACCCACTTGCCATAGTAATGCAATGGGTAAAAGCTTGAGATTTCGAGTCAGCCAGTTAACATAGCATCTGGATCCCAATTCTGATCCCAGCTTTGCTACTTGTTATCAAGGTAAACTAGGAATAACAATATTGATTTCACAGAATTGTCATAAGGATTAAGTGAGAGATTTATGGAGGCATAGTTCTTTGTACATAGTAAGTGCTAAATAATTTTTCACTGCTATTACTATTGCCACATATATTCTTTATCAAGCCTTTAGTTCCTCCTGCATCTTCTCCAACACACAAATTTTTCCTTCTGCTCTCTTGCCCCATGCTACCCAAAACACATGTGGTTTTACAATGCAACTCAAGTACTATCACCTGTAAGTATCCTCCAAAAATTATCTAATTTTTTGCTTCTATATAAGGCAGTACAGCAAAAGTGTGGGCTCTGGAGCCAGACTGTTTGAATTCAAATTCTGACTCTGCTACTTAGCTGGATAACGATCTTAGGTAAATTTATTTTCTCCATTCCTCAGTGTTCTCACTTGAAAAATGGGAGTAAAATCTACCTCATAGAGTTGTGTAAGGATTAAATGAGTTAATACATGTAAAGTAAGTGTTCAACAATTGTTACCTATTCATAATATTATGTAAAAAAAAAAGTATGTACAATTTGATACACTATCTGAATTTTTATTTAACTATTACTATTGCCTGAATGTAACAATCATTCATGGACTTTCTCATCTTTTTTTTTTCCTTTCATTTTTTTTCCTTTCATTGTAGTTCCTATAGTTCTTAATAGAGCATTGAACACACTGTAAACACTTCAATATTTGTTGATATAAACTAAATAAAACTTGTTACACCAAGTGACCATAACCAAGACATGAAAATCCCTATTTTTAAAAGGCCTCTCATATATTTCATCTGGATCATTTTACCTGTTACATTACCTTTACATGTTTTCAAAGGCCTGTTAAAATTCTTATTTTTCCAATACATGGCTCTAAATTAATTAAATTTATGATACTTTCTTATAAACTTAAAATATGCAGCTTATGCCTCATAATGCCTAATCTTTAACCTTAGATGTGCCTAAAAGAATGCTTTCCAGGGGCACCTGGTTGGCTCAGTCAATTAAGAGTACAGCTCTTGGTTTCAGCTCTCAGTCATGATTTCACAGATCATGAGCTCGAGCCCCGCATCGGGCTCTGTGCTGACAGTGCTGACCTTGCTTGGGATTCTCTCTCCCTCGTTCTCTGCCCCTCTCCTGTACTCTCTAAACAAACAAACAAACAAATAAACAAACTTTTTAAAAAAAGGAACGCTTTCCATATAATTGGGGGACTAAATATAAAAAATATATGCCAAAAAAAAAAAAAATGCTGTATGTTACCACACTGGCTCTCAAGAGAATAGTTCTTTTTCTTCCTCTCTTTTATTTTTCTAATAGGCTCTATGCCCAAAATGGGGCTTAAACTCACAACGCAAGAAAGAGTTGCATGCTTTACCTACTGAGCCAGCCAAGTGCCCCTTTTCTTAACCTTTTTAAATAGTAAACCTAAAACTTTTAATTTAATTTAATTTAATTTCATTTAATTTAATTTCATTTAATTTAATTTCATTTAATTTCATTTCATTTCATTTCATTTAAAGTAGGCTCTATGCCCAATGTGGGACTTGAACTCATGAGCCTGAGATTAAGAGTAGCATGCTCTAGGGGAGTCTGGGTGGCTCATTCAATTAAGCATCTGACTCCTGATTTCGGATCAGATCATGATCTCACGGTTCATGAGTTTGAGCCTCACTTCAGGCTCCATGTTGACAAGTGCAGAACAGCTTGGGATTCTCTCTCTCTCCCTGTCTGCCTCTACCCCACACACACTCTCTCTCTCAAAAAATAAACTTAAAAAAAAGAAAAGAATAGCATGCTCTACTAACTGAGCCAGCCTGGCGCCCCAAGTCTAAAACTTTTTAAAATATTGCTCTTTACCTATCTCAATCACCCAGAACTTTTTTTTTTCACCCAGAACTTTTTAAAATATTCATGCATAGACATAAACTATGTTCTTCTTTGGAAGGATAATAAAGGTATGATGTTTACTTTTAACACAACAGTCATACATTTTAGGCCAAAAATCTGACTGGATTCAAGCCTTGTTCCTTCTTTCACAATCTCATAATTCACGTATTTTTTTTTTCAAAGCAGAGTCTGCTTGAAAGTTAAAAAAACAAAAACAAAGAGAAAACACAAAGAGACACTTCAACCTTGGAACTTGAACTTCAGGCCTGTATCTACTTCTCTAAACCAATCCAAATGGGTTTTCTACAGGTCTCACTTTTGCCATCCTTAGACACATTCTATTTTCTGTTGCTTAGAAGCCATCACGTCTATTTTAACCTCAGCAGATCCTAGTGGAGATTCCAAAGATGCCACTCTTCTTTTAAAGTCCACTGTGGATTTTGTAACACCAGTAAGAAGAGGAAGGCTGCCAAATGTCTAATGTCATCTGACTTCTATGTCAGCAGCTATTCTCCAGATGATTTTTAGCAACCTAAATATGATTTGGAACCTTGTCTTTTGTGTGGTTTTACTGAAAGTGGAAAAGTTCCTGCTGCTGACAAGCTATTTTCCACAGTCTGCTATAATCTGTTACAATAATTAAGAAATCTAGAAGACTCCTGCTGCTCTTTGTCCATCTTACATGACTACCTGCCCCATCTGGTCTACAGTCCTCTGCTCTACCAGCTGACTACTGAAGGGTGCAGCTACCTGCCCCATCTATACTGCAAACAGTTTTTTATTTTGGTTTGTTTTAAAATGCTATAGTATGAGACAGAAAAAAGTCGAATACAAAAATTTAAACCATCATAATTTCAGAAAGTAAAAGAACTAAGAGATATTTTCTTGATTTTTCCCTCAATGTGTCTTAATAGTGATGAGTTACAATGAAACAAGAGAAAAAACTGATCAGTTCTTGATGTGTTATGATTTACGCAGTTTTAACTATGTGAAATACATACATGTACAAAAACAGCCTGATACCATTGATCTACCCAAAAGATATTTCCGTAACAGTTGCCTCTGGCTTTCTCTATTTATCAAAACGTTTTATATGGCATGTCTGCCCAATATAGCAACTGTGATTCCTAACTGGGAAATACAGCTGCCAATGCAAAACAAGTAATAGAAAGAAAGAGAAAGGAGTAACAGCACTTTTTATCTTTTTTTTTTTTTTTTTTTTTTTAAGAAGAAAGAAATGACTGGATAACCCAAAGTGAAACAAAAAGTAATTAAGGTTAGGTCTGCAGTTCGAGAGACTTTAACAGGGTCACTAGCAAGAATTGGTCACTCTGTACACCACACAAAGGACACTGACCAGTGGGACAAGTCAGCCCATAACCTGGGCCTGCATCTTCTAGGAGGAAGGTGAACCTTTTTCTTATCTCAAATGTGCCCTTTCCAAAGGGCTACATGGGCCTTTTTCTAAATCACACAAAGGTCTCCAGTTAGTGAAGTGTTAGACTTAGAAATCCAAGCTGATAAGATGTAACTTGAATACAAAAGAGGCAAAGGCAAGTAGCAGGTTATTTCTCTTGTTTCTGGCACCCAAAGATTTTCATTACACTGCTTTAATCTCTGAACCGATTTTGACTTACATATATAATACCAGTTTGTAGTATTATTAAACACTTTGAAATTAAGATTGTGAGCCTTAATACATAGGAGGAAATTACTAAGCCCAATTTCTTATATGTTCTGCAATTTGTACTCTGTATATTTAGAAGCCTGATTATACAAATTAAGCTTGTAATTCATGTCACTCCCTAAAAATAAACCCTCAGGGAGCTTATCCTCTGACCACAGTGATTCTGCAGAAGAGGAAAAAGACAAGGTCTTAGAGCATCAATTCTGTGTTGTCTGACATTTGACTCAAGATGATAGGTTGAGGTATTTCCTCTTGCTGCCAAGCTCTTTCAATATTGCTAAATGTTCTATCTGGCTGCTTATCAAAAAAGAAGAATAACATCACTCTCGTGGTCAGGAGGTCCCACTTTATTCTCTGCCAGGGAATTTGTGCAGTCAGTACTAAGCTGGAAAAACCTCTAATTTTCCCTTACAGGATATGTCACTCTCTCAATGAAATCCTCAGCATAAGAGAGCAGAAAGATGGATAAAATATTTAAATTTTACTACTCAACACTTCCACAATCTCCTCCAAACACATAAATTTGATTATGACTTCTTATAATTCTCAGTGGCTCCCTTTTGCCTAAAAGTACAAAACAAGAACTTTCACGATTTATCTCCTGCCCACCTGTCTTGATTCACTTCTCACCACTCCCCTACATATGTTGTATTTCCAAGACATAACAGGCTCCAGTCTACACCTTGATCCATGTTGTTTGCTCCGCCTGAAGTGCCCCTTTCTCAATTATCTTCCTGATGGATCACCTTTCTTCAAGTGTCACGCATATGAAGCCTTCCTTGAGCCCCCCAATGAATAATTTAGGCTTTTCTTTGGTGTTTCTATAGCACTTTCTAAACACATTATTATACCACCCACTCTACTGTGCTACATAATTTTTATTTTTTTAATTATTTTTTTAATGTTTATTTATTTTTGAGAGACAGAGACAGAACATGAGCGGGGCAGGGAAGGGGTGCAGAATCTGAAGCAGGCTCCAGGCTCTGAGCTGCCAGCAAAGAGTCCAACGCGGGGCTTGAACCCACGAAACGTGAGATTCGTTACCTGAGCCGAAGTCGGACGCTTAACTGAGTGGGCCACCCAGGCACCCCTGTGCTATGTAATTTTTTTTTAAATGTTTATTTTTTATTTTTGAGACACAGACAGAGCATGAACGGGGGAGGGTCAGAGAGAGAGGGAGACACAGAATCCGAAGCAGGCTCCAGGCTCTGAGCTGCCAGCACAGAGCCCGACGCGGGGCTCGAACTCACGGACCGCGACATCATGACCTGAGCCGAAGTCGGACGCTTAACTGACTGGGCCACCCAGGCACCCCATGTAATTTTTAATGCCTACCTAGCTGCAAAACTAGTCTCTGTGTTGCCGAAAAACAAGGATGAAATGTCCTTCATCCTAGTCTTTCCAATGCCTTATAACATGTCTGACATATATTAGGCGATCAAATGTTTGTTAAATAAATATTAGAGACCTAAGATTTTATGAGTTCATTCTGTTCAAAAAATAGATTATAATGAGGACTAAACATGTATCTGAAATATGAAAAGCAATACTGTAAAACTATAAAAATTCTTGGTTTGTTTTTAAGGGCTAAATTTGTTCCTACACATCAGTATGAAAGAATCTCAAAGTCCTCTGCTCAGCCAAAAAAACAGTATTTATCAAACTTGTGGCTTCAGAGTTGCCTGCTAATACAGCTATTGCAAATACATACTACTCTTTATAGAAAATGTAAGCAAACAAACTATGAAGCCCAATTAATTTTAAGAGAAATCTAATTAAAGTGTAGATTAACAAGCTTGAACTTAATTTCTGTAAACCACATCAACTAAATCATGTCCCCAAGAAACTGTAAGCAAGCTTCATTTGTTGTTAATCAATTTATTTTTACACTGGTATTAAATTCAGCAATTTAGTATGGCCCCAATAGCCTAACCAAAAGAATCTTAATCTTAAATGTACCATTACTGAAATACACTACCAAACCATGTAATGATGCATACCCCGCATGATATGACGATAAAATGATAACAGAAATCTCCCAAAGTATAAATCATTCTGAGGTGTTAGGTTTTAATCCCATATTCTCCCAACTTCTCACTAGTTGCTGGAACCAACCAAAGTCTAATTTTTCCAAAAATAATTCAGATAATAACACAAATTTCTGTTAATATGAAAGATAAATATACTCTAACTGTACAATATCTGATATGTACAAAGATTATGTATGTAGCACAGATGTGTATTTTTTTTTTTTTTTTTTTTTTTTTTTGGGACAGAGAGAGACAGAGCATGAACGGGGGAGGGGCAGAGAGAGAGGGAGACGCAGAATCGGAAACAGGCTCCAGGCTCCGAGCCATCAGCCCAGACAGAGCCTGACGCGGGGCTCGAACTCACGGACCGTGAGATCGTGACCTGGCTGAAGTCGGACGCTTAACCGACTGCGCCACCCAGGCGCCCCCAGATGTGTATTTTGAATCAAAATACTACAACAAATATTTGTGAATCTATCATCCATTTATAGCCACTCTTCAAAGTTTACAAAATTATTTCCTTAAAAGGAAAAATAATACAGTCATGCAGTACTGTATATATCTTACCTGTATTCATGATACAAATATGGGTTTCCAAATGAATTTAAAAGATGTTCAGATATTTTAGCAAAAAAACAACAGCAGATAACTAAAGATAAACACATGTCCCAAACCAGATCTGTTTACTTTCAACTTCTTAGGCTCTTAAACAGGTTGAGGGCACTTCAGTTGGGAAGTACAGAAAAGAATGGAGGCGGGAAGGAAAGTTAAAAGAAGGATCTCATGCTTTGTGGAAGGAGTTTAGACTCTGAGTCTTATAGAGTAGCTCAGTCTTGAGGTATATACTAACCTATATTGCTTTCTAATTGCTTCATAAGAATAAGTCTTAACTGGACAATCATACCACAGGCATCCTGAAGACTGGGACTTGAGCCCTTACTTATCTATCTAATCACATATAAGGCCAAAAGTAAAGTTAAATAAATAGTACCAAGTTTTTTTTTAAATTTAAGTTTATTTATTTATTTTGAGACAGAGAGAGCAGGAGAGGGGCAGAGAGAGAGGGAGAGAGAATCCCAAGTAGGCTCCGTGCTGTCAGCGCAGAGCCCAACACGGGGCTTGAACTCATAAACTGTGAGATCATAACCTGAGCTGAAACCAAAGGTCGGACGCTTAACCAACTGAGCCACCCAGGCAGCCCCTGTACCAAGCTGATTTTTAAGCAATCATTTGCCTTCAGGTCTTCATGAGTCCCTGCCATCAACACTCCTGTACTTCATCAGAAGGTTATAGCAACAGGGTAGAGACTGCTACACAGTCCTTGGTTCTGTGTGGTGGGACAGCTAACTTGTAGTCCTTTCTACATAGCTCTCTTCAGAGGTAAAAAGAACCATAAGAATCTACCTAAAGCAGATGTGGGGGGTGGGGGGTGGAGGAGGGCAGAGGAAGAAGAAAAGAAAAGAAAGCATAAGTGTTGAAAAGAAAGAAAAATAAAAAACATGTTATCATCCACAGGTATATGTTCTAGATAAAAATTCCAAAAGAACCTATAACAAGTTACTGGAGGCAGAAATAATAATTGCTGAGAATATTCAAATACAAGTTATCAGTAACATCTTATTTATTTTTTAATGTTTATTATTATTTTTGAGAGAGACAGACAGAACACGAGCAGGAGAGGGGCAGAGAGAGAGGGAGACAGAATCTGAAGGAGGCTCCAGGCTCTGAACCGTCAGCACAGAACCTGACATGGGGCTTGAACCCACAAACTGTGAGATCATGACCTGAGCCAAAGTCGGACGCTTAACCGATTGAGCCACCCAGGTGCCCCTTTCGGTAACATTTTAGATATTGACAATAAAAAATCATAAAATGTAAATTTTAAAAATGTACTATGTACAATGACAACTAAACTGTAAGGGCCCTAGGAATAAAAATATGTAAGACCTTTATGAAGGAAAATATAAAAAGTTATGAAAGACATAAAAGACTTAAATAAATGAAAAACCATACTATGTTTCTAGATGGAGACATTAACTTATGAAAACTAAATTCTCCCACAAGCTGACCTATAAATGCAAGGCAATAATCAAAATCCCAAGAGATGTTTTCATGAAACTTAAGGTTTTCATGAAACTTAAAAGGTGTCCTAAACTTCACATGGAAAAGCAAAGGGCTAAGAATAGCAAAGGCAATTCTTAAAAAAGAACACAGTGAATGGACTCATGCTGCCAGGTGTCAAGGCTCATAATAAAACTATATAAAGCTACAGTAATGAAGACACCGTGAAACCAATGCAGGAACAAACAGACTAGCAACAGGGTCCACAAATGACATACATGTAAGACAACCTGACACATGAGAGGGACATTTCAAATCAGTGAGAAAAGCTCTGGAAAACAGTATGGAGGTTCCTCAAAAAGTTAAAAATAGAATACCCTACCCAGCAATTGCACTACTAAGTATTTATCCAAGGGATACAGGTGTGCTGTTTCGAAGGGACACACATTCCCCAATGTTTATAGCAGCTCTATTGACAATAGCCAAAGTATGGAAAGAGCCCAAATGTCCACCAACAGATGAATGGATAAAGATGTGGTGTGTGTATATATATACACATCATATATATATATATATATATATATATATATATATACACATATATATACACATCATATGTATATATATGTAGTGTATATATGTATACATATATATACACATATGACGTGTAGGTGTGTGTGTATACACACACACACACACACACACATATAAAACGGAGAATTACTCGGCAATCAAAAAGCATGAAATCTTGCCATTTGCAACAACGAGAATGGAACTAAAAGGTATTATGCTAAACGAAATAAGTCAGAGAAAGACAAATATCATATGACTTCACTCATATGAGGAATTTAAGATACAAAAGAGATGAACATAAGGGAAAGGAAGCAAAAAGAATATAAAAACAAGGAGGAGGACAAAACATAAGAGACTCAAATACAGAGAACAAACTGAGGGTTGCTGAAGGGGCTGTGGGTGGGGGGATGGGCTAAATAGGTAAGGGGCATTAAGGAAGACACTTGGGATGAGCACTGGGTGTTATACATAGGGATGAATCACTGGAATCTACTCCTGAAATCATTATTGCACTATATACTAACTAACTTGGATGTAAATTAAAAAATAATAAAATTTTAAAAAAACAGTGAGAAAAGGATATATTATTCATTGAATGGTGCTGAGGCAACTAGTTATCCAAATGTTAAAAAAAAAAAAAGTAGTAACATAGATTTAACTTGGGGTACCTGGATGACTCTGTCAGTTGAGCCTCTGACTTCAGCTCTGGTAATGATCTCAGGGTTTGTGAGTTCAAGCCCTGCATTGGGCTCTCTGCTGCCAGCAGAGCCCTCTTCTGATCCTCTGTTCCCCTCTCTCTGCCCCTCTCCCAGTCATGTGCTCTAGCTCTCTCTTTCTCTCCCTCTATCAAAAATAAATATTTTTTTAAAAATCAGCTCCTAGCAGATTAAACACCTAAATATAAAAAGCAAAGCTTCAGAGAACTTCTGGAGAAGACTGTAGAATAGATCCTAGGCTCACTTCCTCCCACAAATACACCTAGATAACACCCACATCAATGTAAGTAACCCAGAAAATGTCCACACACTAGCAGAACAGACTCTTCATAGCTAAATGTAGAGAAAAGGCCACTCCAAAGACAGGAGTAGGGCAGAGACATGGTCAGGAGCCAAACGGACCCACAAATTGTATGTGTGAGGGACACAGCAGGTGCAAATAGGGGAGAGGAGCAGACCCTCACCCCAGGTACCTCAGGCACTGGAAAGATGAATCTCCAACACGTTTGGCTTTGAAAACCAGAGGGACCTAACTTCATGAGTTCTTACAATCAGTGGGGCTCCACACCTGGAACTGGAGCATAGGAAACTGAGTCTCCACTCTTACAGAGTCCAAAAATAATAGTCCTGATGAGATACAGCATAGAAGCAGCAATGTGGGGGGAAAAAAAGCCACAGCAATGTGAAAAACACCTGGGGTGTACAGGTGGTTTTTGTTTTGTTTTGTTTTGTTTTTTACTAATTTGAGGGCATGTGCTGGAGAGGCAGGAATCTTTGGGAGACTTCTCCAAGAATAAAGAGTTGGCAGGTATCATTTCCCTCCCCTGCCCCACAGCCTAGATACAAGGATGCTGTGCCTAACACAGCCTGAACAAGCTCTACCTAGCTTGCTAACACTGTGACCCGGCCAACACTCATCTGCAGATCCACCCCTCCAGTGCTGCTAGGCCTGAACAGTTTTCTCTGCACCTCCAGGTTCCCTCCCAAGCAGACCTGCACAAACCTTGCTAACACCCCATCCCCACCCCTGCATTCTCCTGCGGACCTACCCCCTATAATGGCCCTTGGCCAGAGTCTACCCAAAGTGGTGCCAAAAGCCTGCCAGTGTGCAAGCAGCCCAGGAAGGGGCCAGCACACTCCTGCCTTGGAAGAGGACAAGATAACAACACATGCCAGTCTAACTGCTATCCCAGCTGGGAACAGACACAGGGTCTGACTGCAGGTCCCACCTAACAACAAAAGCTTTTCAGCACACAACACAGGGAAAGCACCCTGCAATTTGGTGTTACTGCATCTCTGGCAAAAGCCTGGTCTGACCCAACTCAAGCGCAAAGTGGCCACAGACTGGCCCACTAGCAACACAGGAACCAAGCCCTGCCTATGACAGGTAAAGAGAGTCACTTCAGACAACTGGACTGAAGGCAAAAGTGGTCTAGGCACAATAGCAGGGTACATGAAACACACATAAGAGACACCACTGAAGCACCAGGCTCTGGTGAACAGGAGACACTGCACTGCAGGGCATTTTCATGAAGCCACTACTTTTAACAGTAGGAAACAAAGCTGACTTTCTTAACACATAGAGACAGACACAGAGAGTTAGACAAAATGAGGAGACAGAGGAATATGTCCCAAATGAAAGAAAAAGACAAAGTCACAGCAAATGAGTTAAATGAAACAGAGATAAGTAATACACCTGATAGAGAATTTAAAGTAATGGTCATAAATATATTCATTGGACTTGAGAAAGAGTGGAGGACCTCACTGAGACCCTAAACAAAGAAAAAGAAAACATTAAAAAAAAAAAAAGATGAAGAACTCAATAACTGAAATTAAAAATATACTACATGGAAAAAAAAAAAATACTACATGGGGGGCTCCTGGGGAGCTCAGTTGATTGTGCATCTAACTTTGGCTCACGTCATGATCTCACAGTCCGTGGGTTCAAGCCCCGCATCAGGCTCTGCGATGACAACTCAGAGCCTGGAGCGTGCTTCAGAATCTGTCTCCCTGTCTCTCTGTCCCTCCCCCACTTGCACTCTGTTTCTCTCTCAAAAATAAAAAACAGGAAAAAAAATTTTTAAATATACTACATGGAATAAAGAATAGACTACAGGAAGCAGAAGAATGGATCAGCAACCTGGAAGATAGAAGAATGGAAAACCATCAAACTGAACAAAAGAGAGAAAAAAACAATAAAAAATGAAAGTAAACTAAGGGAACTAAGAGACATCATCAAATGTAATAATATCTGCATTATAGGGATCCCAGAAGGAGAAGACAGCAAAAAAGGGAAGAGAAAATTTATCTGAAGAAATAATAGCTGAAAACTTCTGGAATCTGGAGAAGGAAACAGACATCCAGATCCAAGAAGGCAGAGGCCCACACCAAGACACATAGTAATTAAAATGGCAAAAGGTAGAGATAAAGAGAGAATTTTTAAAGTAACAAGATAGGGGCGCCTGGGTGGCTCAGTCAGTTGAGCATCCAGCTTCAGCTCAGGTCATGATCTCGCGGTTTGTGACTTCGAGCCCCGCGTCAGGCTCTGTGCTGACAGCTTGGAGCCTGGAGCCTGTTTCAGATTCTGTGTCTCCCTCTTTCTCTGCTCCTCCCCTGCTCGTGCTCTGTCTCTGTCTCTGTCTCTCTCTCTCTCAAAAATAAATAAATAAACATTTTAAAAAATTAAAAATAAATAAAAATAAAGTAGCAAGAGAAAATAAAAGTTATACAAAGCAGCTCCATACAGCTAGCAGCTAATTATTCATCAAAAACTTTGCAGGAGGAGTCAATACTATCCAAAGCAATCTACATATTCAATGCAATCCCTATCAAAATACCACCAACATTCTTCACAGAGCTAGAACAAATAATCCTAAAATTTGTATGGAACCAGAAAAGACCCCGAATAGTCAAAGCAATCTTGAAAAAGAAAACCAAAGCAAGAGGCATCACAATCCCGGACTTCAAGCTATACTACAAAGTTGTAATCATCAAGACAGTATAGTACTGGCACAAGAACAGACACTCAGATCAATGGAACAGAATAGAGAACCCAGAAATGGACCCACAAATGTACTAATCTTTGACAAAGCAGGAAAGAATATCCAATGGAATATAGTCTCTTCAGCAAGCAGTGCTGGGAAAACTTGACAGCAACATGAAAAAGAATGAACCTGGACCACTTTCTTACACCACACACAAAAATAAACTCAAAATGGATGAAAGACCTAAATGTAAGACAGGAAACCATCAAAATCCTTGAGGAGAAAGCAGGCAAAAACCTCTTTGGCCTTGGCCGCAGCAACTTCTTACTCAACACGTCTCCAGAGGCAAGGGAAACAAAAGCAAAATGAACTATTGGGACCTCATCAAAATAAAAAGCTTCTGCACAGCAAAGGAAACAATCAGCAAAACTAAAAGGCAACTGACAGAATGGGAGAAGATATTTACAAATGACATATCAGATAAAGGGTTTGTATCCAAAATCTATAAAGAACTTCTCAAACTCAACACCCAAAAAACAAATAACCCAGTGAAGAAATGGGCAAAAGACAGAAATAGACACTTCTCCAAAGAAGACATCCAGATGGCTAACCGACACATGAAAAAAAATGCTCAACCTCACTCATCATCATCAGGGAAATACAAATCAAAACCACACCTGTCAGAATGGCTAACGTTAACAACTCAGGCAACAACAGATGTTGGCGAGGATGCGAGGGAAGAGGATCTCTTTTGCGTTGTTGGTGGGAATGCAACTGGTGCAGCCACTTGAAAACAGTGTAGAGGTTTCTCAAAAAAAACTAAAAATAGAACTACCCTACAACCCAGCAATTGCACTACTAGGTATTTATCCAAGGGATACAAGTGTGCTATTTCGAAGGGACACATGCACCCCAATGTTTATAGCAGCACTATCAACAATAGCCAAAGTATGGAAAGAGCCCAAATGTCTATCAATGGATGAATGGATAAAGAAGATGTGGTATATATATATATACAATGGAGTATTACTCGGCAATCAAAAAGAATGAAATCTTGCCATTTGCAACTACATGGATGGAACTGGAGGGTATTATGCTAAGTGAAATTAGTCAGAGAAAGACAAATAACATGACTTCACTCATATGAGGACTTTAAGAGACAAAACAGATGAACATAAGGGTAGGGAAGCAAAAAGAATACAAAAACAGGGAGGTGGACAAAACATAAGAGACTCATAAATATGGAGAACAAACTGAGGGTTACTGGATGGGTTATGTGTGGGCGGATGGGCTAAATGGGTAAGGGGCACTAAGGAATCTACTCCTGAAATCATTGTTTCACTATATGCTAACTAATTTGGATATAAATTAAAAAGAAAAAATTAAAAAAAAAACTTTGCAGGAGGGACTGCCAGGTTTTATATTCAAAATGATGAATGAAAAAATCTGCAGCCAAGAATACTCTATCCAGAAAGGCTATCATTCATAATAGGAGAGATAAAGAATTTCCCAGAAAAAACAAAAGTTAAGGGAATCCATGACCACTAAACCAGACCTACAAGAAATGTTAAAGGGGGCTTCTTGAGTGGAAAAAAAAGACCATGAGCAGGAGTAAGAAAAGTAGAAAGCACAAAAGCAATAAAATTAAGTATATCTATAAAAATCAGTCAAGAGATTCACAAAATAAAAGGATGTAAAGTATGACACCACATATCTAGAATGTTGGGGGACAGGAGTAAAAAATGTGTTCAAACAAAAGTGATTATCAACCTAATACAGACTGCTATATGCATGTAACCACATGTACACAGTAACCACAAATCAAAAGCCAGTAAAATATATGCAAAAAAAAAGAGAAAAGAATCCTAGTGTATCACTAAATAAAACCAGAAAATCATGAGAGAAAAGAGTAAGAGAGAAAGGAACAGAGAAGACCTGCAAAAACAACCATAAACAAGTAACAAAATGGCAGTAAGTACATACCTATCAATAATTACTTTGCATGTAAATGGACTAAATGCTCCAATCAAGAGATGTAGTATGACAATAGATAAAAAAGTAAGACCCATCTATATGCTGCCTACAAGAGACTCATTTCACACCTAAAGACACATGCAGATATTCCATGCTCATAGACTGGAAGAACAAATATTGTTAACAATGTCCATACTACCCAAAGCAATCTACAGATTTAATGCAATCCCTATCAAAATACTAACATTTTTCACAGGCTAGAACAAACAATCCTAAAATTTGTATGGAACCACAAAAGACCCCAAATATCCAAAAAATCTTGAAAAAAGAAGAGCAAAACTGGAGGTAACAATCTCCGATTTCAAACTTTGCTACAAAGCTATCCTAATCAAGAGTATGGTGCTGGCACAAAAATAGACACATAGATCAACAAAAACAGGAGAGAAAACCCAATAGTAAATGCACAATTATATGGCCAATTAATATTTGACAAAGCAGGAAAGAATATCCAATGAGAAAAAGACAGTTTCTTTAACAAATGGTGTTCAGAAAACTGGACAGCTATATGCAAAAGAATGAAACCAGACCACCTTCTTACACCATTCACAAAAATAAACTCAAATGGATTAAGCACTTAAATGTGAAGCCTGAAACCATAAAAATCCTAGAAGAGAGCACAGGCAATAAATTCTGTGACATTGGCCATAGCAACATTGTTCTAGATATGCCTCATGAGGCAAGGGAAACAAAAGCAAAAATAAACTATTGGGACTACATCAAAATAAAAAACTTGTGCACAGCAAAAAGCAAAACAAACAAACAAACAATAAAACAATCAACAAAACCAAAAAACTGAAACAACCTATTGAGTGGTATAAGATATTTGCAAATAGCATACATGATAAAGGGTTAGTATCCATAATATAGAAGGAACTTATACAACTCAACACCAAAAAACACGATCCAGTTAAAGATGGGCAGAAGACGTGAACAAACATTTCTCCAAAGAAGACAGCCAGATGGACAACAGACACATGAAAAGATGCTCAACATCATTCATCATCAGGGAAATGAAAATCAAAGCCACAACGAGATATCACCTCTCACCTGTCAGAATGACTAAAATAAAAAACAGAAGAAGCAACACGTGTTGGCGAGGATGTGGAGAAAAAGGATCCCTTGTGCTCTGTTGGTGGAAATGCAAACTGGTGCAGCCACTGTGGAAAACAGTGTGGAAGTTCCTCAAAAAATTAAAAATAGAATTACCATAGGATCCAGTAATTCCACCAATAGGTATTTACCCAAAGAATATGAAAACACTAATTCGAAAAGATATATGCACCCCTATATTTAGTGCAATATTATTTACAATAGCCAAATTATGGAAGCAGCCCAACTCTCTACTGATAGAGGAATCGATAAAGAAGAGGTAGTTTATATAGAATGGAATATTAGTGAACCATAAAAAATGAAATCTTGCTATTTGCAACAACATGGATGGATCTAGAGACTATAATGCTAGATAAGTCAGACAGACAAATACATACGATTTCACTCATGTGTGGAATTTAAGAAACATACAAAGAAAAGAGACAAACCAAAAAACACACTCTTAGCTACAGAAAACAAACTAATGGTTACCAGAGGGAAGGGGGAAGGGAGAATAGGTGAAATAGGTGAAGGGGATTAACAGTACACTTATCATAATGAACAATGAATCATGTACAGAATTGCTGAATCACTATATTGTATGCCTGGAACTAATATAACACTGTATATTAAAAATGTTTTTTAAATCAAAACTTTAAAACTTGCCAAAGAAAATACAAAACAATTCTCTTTGTATCTTCTAAACAATACACAAAAAGTGCAAATTGTAATGGAAAGATTGATAAATATGGTAAAATTAATTAATGAAGGCCTCTTAAACAGAAATGCACGAGAATCATCTACTGAACTATGAAATATGAATGTATTTCACAATCCTAACCCCAAAGTTTCAAATTCAGCAGATGTGGAGCAAGGCCTAGGAATGGGCCTTGCTTAGGCCAATTTATTGGGCCTAGGCCAATTCATGTTGTTGAAAAGCTACAGAAGGGATTCTGATGAACATTTTGTCAAGACCCTTAGACCACTGACTATACTACAGTGAAGCCACAGTATCAGCACTGAAAAGAACAGAATTAAATACTCCATCTGCCCACAAGGAGGTTATGGTCTAAAATCAGAGACTGGATGCGTACATAAATAATTATAATTTACTGTCAGAAGTAACCAATTCCACAAAGAAAACCATTAAACCTCCCACAACTTCATATTTCATATGGGACTCCCACTCCATTCTCCAGGAAGAAGCTATACTGGTTTTACACTTTACGTTGCTCCTTTCACCTCTTTATTTGTTCTTTCTGATGGGAAGAGTAACCTAGCTAATGCTGAGAACCTGAGTGCTATTAAACAGAAGAAAATAAGATAAAGTCATTGTTCACTGCATGGCTCTTGGTGTGCAGTCATGTTAGTTCTTTCTCAAGTCTTCTAGAGAAAGGTGTAGGTCTGCAAACCCATCACTTTGGTGCTGGATCTCACTCTCCTGAACTGGACAGAATTGGCAGGGATTATAAGGCAGGCAAATCCGTATGCAACTGGCTAAGTGTGCTAGGCATTTTCTTTGCATTCACAGCTCTTCTCCAGAGAGTTTCTTTTAAGGTTTTATTTAATTTTGAGAGAAAGTGTGCAAGCGGAGAGGGGCAAAGTGAGAGGGGGACAGAGGATACAAAGCGGGCTCCATGCTGACAGCAGAGAGACTGATGTAGAGCTCAAACTCATGAACCATGAGATCATGACCTGAGCCGAAGTTGGACACTCAACCGACTGAGCCACCCAGGCACCCTCCAGACAATTTTTTGAGGTGAAGTAAGGACAGTGCAGGAAGTCTCACCACATTTTCCAATCCAGACATTAGCAATAAAAGTTCTAAATAAAGTTAATACTATTGTATAATCAACATCAGGTTCTTTTTGTGTTCTCAATTTATTCAGAAATCAGAGAGACTGATAAGTCTTTACATGGTACCACTAAGAACAACATATGCTATTATCATGGAACAGAGAAAGGTATGAGGGGTTTCCCCTGGTTGGAAAAGCAGAGAAAAATACACAGAGGAAGTAGTTTTGAACAAAGCTGTGTTCTAGAGGCAGAAAAAATGCTTCAGAGCATGTTGAACCATGCAAAGGAACAGTATCAGAAAAAGAATGCAAAAAGAAAAACAAAAATTTACTAAAAACCTGGAGTTGATTATACAACTAAAATCTTAGAAAAGAATTTCAGTTCTGGAAGAGACTTTGTTCACTTTGGCTAGAATATATGGGAGAAAGTAAGATAAACAGGTCAGAAAGCTACTGAGAACCTGCGAGTGACAAGATGGAAGTTTTGCACCAAGCAGATAACTCTAGAAACAAGGTGTATATGTACCAAAGTGGGGAGAGAGACTGGAGGAAGGAACCCAATTAGGAGAATATTAAATCCAAGCAAAACATGAGGCGCCTGGGTGGCTCAGTCGGTTAAGCGTCCGACTTCGGCTCAGGTCATGTCTCGTGGTCCGTGAGTTTGAGCCCTGTGTCAGGCTCTGTGATGACAGCTCAGAGCCTGAAGCCTGTTTCGGCTTCTGTGTCTCCCTCTCTCTCTGCCCCTCCCCTGTTCATACTCTGTCTCTGTCTCAAAAATAAATAAACGTTAAAAAAATTTTTTTTTAAATCCAAGCAAAACAATTATTTTAATGTTTATTTATTTGAGAGAGAGAGAATGTGAGTGAGGGAGGGGCAAAGAGAGGGAGACTCAGAACCTGAAGCAGGCTCCAGACTCTGACCAGTCAGCACAGAGCCCAATGCAGGGCTCTAACCCACGAACAGTGAGATCATAACCTGAGCCAAAGTCGGACGCTTAACTGACTGAGCCACCCAGGTACCCCCAAATCCAAGCAAAATTTAATGAGGGTGCACAGAAAAGAGAATGAATGAGAGCTATATTATGGAGTCAGAATCAAGAGAATTTGCTAAATAATTGTATATACTAGCAAAAAGAATATCCATTACCACTTTTTGTTTTTCTCCTATGCATATGTCAAGATCAGGAATCAAAGAAACCTAGTAATCTTAGCTATATCTAGAATAAATAGTTTTGCAAAGTATTTGTCCTTCAGGATGGCATTTTCTTTTCTAACACAGAGACAAAGTATATTTATAAAGAGTATCTTCTTTACTTTCTCAAATAAATAATTTTAAACATGATAAATACCTTGTTTCAGGAAATGCAAATTTAAGTTACCACTATAACGTGAGAAAAACCAAATTAATTCCCCAAAACAATGAATGTTGCCTGGAGAATATGACTGAACAATATCATTGTAAAACAAGTTAGGAACATGTGACACCAATCTACCTGTAACCATGCAACTTTAATATAATCTTTGGTCTCATAAAAATGCTAGACTATAACTAGAATATGAACAGATAACAAGCATTTACCATGTGCCCATGTTAAAATGATAATACATGTTATCATTAACATGTTAAGAGAGGCAAACCAGAAAACAGGCTCTTAACTATAGAGAACAAACTGAGGGTTACTGGAGGAGAGGTGGACAATGGGACGTTAAATGGGTGATGGGTTAAGGAGGGCACTTGTTGTGATGAGCACTGGGTATTACAATGTAATTGATGAATCACTAAATTCTACACCTGAAACTAGTATTACACTGTATGTTAGCTGGAATTTAAATAAGACTGGAAAAGGAAGAAAAAATAAATACAATGATACATGTGATCTCACTTAATCTTCACAATTCTATGAAGTTGATCCTAATGTAGACCTTCATCTTACAGATGAAGAAGCTGAGTCTAAGAAAGGTCGAGGCTTGCTTACGTTTCTTAGCTAGTAAGAGTGCTAGAGCCAGGATCTGAACCCACGTCTGCTTAACTCCGAAGACTTATGCTCTTAACCATTAAACTATACTGTCTAAAATTGAAACCATATTGGCGTTTTTTGGTTGAACCTTCAAAAATTACAATAACTAAATTATAATTTAACAATTCTCTAAAAAAATTGTATATAAGCATAACATTTACAGATGCTGTTAGCTAGAACTTGTATACTAATGGAAATTTACACTAATGTTATTTCAAGTCTGTGCATCATCTTCATGCTCTTACTCTGAGTTACAGTAGCAGGTGTATACAAAACATGCCAGAAAAAAATGTGGTGACCTAAATTTAACTTCCAGTGAGAGGAGCAGCACAGAATGGCATTTATGAGTCATTGGCTTTTAATATGTAGATATAATATGCTGCCCTCTAGTGATTTCAATACCTTGCATTTATTGAGACTGAAGAGCCTCAATAAGGAAGAAGGAAAACATTTTTTTATTATTAGAGAATTCAAATCTTCATTTTATTTTATTTTTTAACGTTTATTTATTATCAAGAGGCAGAGACAGAGCATGAGAGGAGCAGAGACAGGAGGAGACACAGAATCTGAAGCAGGCTCCAGGATCCAGTTGTCAGCACAGAGCCTGACGTGGGGCTTGAACTCATGAACTGAGAGATCATGACCTGAGCCAAAGTCAGACGCTTAACTGACTGAGCCACCCAGGCTCCCCTCAAATCTTCATTTTATAGTAGGAATAACTGAACAAATAACTATTGTTTAAGCCCTAAATAAACTTTTGATGTGTAAGAGCACATATAGAAATAGAGTTGACCCTTAAACAATGTAAAGGTTAGGGGTGCTAACCCCCCAACACAGTAAAAAATCTGCATATAACTTTTGACTACCCCAAAACTTAACTACTAATAGCACACTGTGGACCAGAAACCTTACAGATAATATGAACAGTTGATTAACACACGTTTTGTATGTTATATATATTATATACTGCATTTTTACAATAAAGCTAGAGAAAAGAAAATGTTATTTAAAAAATCATAAGGAAAATAATATACATTTATAGTACAGTGCTATACTTATTGAAAAATATCTGTGTATAAGTGAAGCTGTGTTGTTCAAGGTCAACTGTACATCCAATAATGATTTACCAATTCAGAATGGTTAAGGAAATACCAGTACAGAACACAGGAAAAGATGAATTAGAGAATAAGGAGTGATTACATTTTATGCAAGGAATTCATGCCTTAAAACCTTGCCTAATCCAAAGTTATTTTCCTAATCCAAATATAAAAGGGGTTGAAGTAGACAACTACTGTGCTGTATTTCTTTTTTCAAGCATAGGTTTAAAGCACAGTAAATGATTACAATTAAAACAGTTTTTAAGAGTGCTGTTAGGGTGCCTGGGTGACTCATTCGGTGGCAACCAACTCTTGATTTTGGTTTAGGTCATGATTCTCACTCACGGGATTGAGCCCTGCATCAGTCTCTGCACTGAGTGTGGAGCCTGCCTGGGATTTTCTCTCTCCCTCTCTTTCTGCCCCTTCCTCACTCATGCTAGCTCTCTCTCTCTCTCTCTCTCTCAAATCAACTTTAAAGAAAAAAAAATGCTTTTAAAACATTTGCAGTATTTGTAAGAAAATTTTTTGCATCACTATTTCCTCCCAAATATCAAAAGTATTTCCTATTATAAAAAAAAATGACAGCTTGGCTTAGAAGTACATTAGTGGTTGTGATGTCAGACCAGGTTGTCAGAAGTTTTTAATTTTTTTAAAAAAAGTGCTTTTGCTATTAATTCTGCTCTTTTATTTTTTTCAGCATTAGTGCCAAATTTCCAGCATGTTCAGTACTAAATTAACAGCAAGAATATCATCAGTTTCAGTATTCCTAAAATTTAATAACCACTTGGGTGACAGTATTACAAAATATAAAAAAGACTAAATTTAACAATAGCAGTAAAAATAACATCAGAATTACTAAAACCACTTGCAGAAGTTTTCATAGTGTGGTTCATAGGATGGTTCACAGAACATGTACAAATGATACTCAATATTTCTAGTTACCAGCTGAGGTGGCACCACCTAGAGCAAACAGTTTAAAATTCACCAGGCCCACAGCTTTGTAACTAAGTGATTCATGATTAATTTTTTTAAAGTTTTTGGGATTTGCATTATTTGAAATTTTTAGTATAAAGTGATATTTTGCTAATTCAAACTAATTCAAACTCATGAAAACTTACTTAAAATTAGCTTAACAAGAACCATACTGTATTTTTAACAGCTTTACTGAAGTATAATTTACATACCATAAAATTTCCCCCTTTTAAATGTACAATTCAATGAGTTTTAGTAAATGAATTATAGACTTGTACAGCCATTACCATAATCCAGTATTAGAATCATACTCTACATGGGGTGCCTGGAAGGCTGAGGTGGTTAAGCATCTGCCTTCAACTCAGGTCAGGATCTCCCGGTTTGTGGGTTCAAGCCCCGCATTAGGTTCCATGCTAACAGCTCAGAGCCCGGAGCCTGCTTCAGATTCTGTGTCTCCCTTTCTCTCCGCCCCTCCCCAACTTATGCTGTGTCTCCATCTCTCTCTCAAAAATAAATAAATGTTAAAAAAAATTTTTTTAAAGAATCATACTATACATTTATTAAACTGTTACCAACCTCACCTATGTAAAGTAACCAAATAACTCATAATACCAACAACTCGAAAGGTTTTTGGATCTGCTATTTTTAAAAAAGAGAACAGATTTAATCTACTTTCAATAAATACAAAATTACCTAAAGGAAAAATGCTAAGACTATTTTAAACATACTGAAAGAATCGTGCTGAGGAGGATTTAAACCGTCCTCTTCATAATCTTGTCCACAACATTAATCTGGCAGACTACTATAGATAGTACCTATGTAAAATTATGCAGAGTCCTTGTTTATGTTTTGAACTCCAAATTAATGAAATAAGTTTTGCTGAGGTTCTACTATAGTTAATAAAAACCTGACACATGTGACTTCTAAAATGAAGATGATTTGCAAGTGAGTATAAAACCAATCATAAATACTTGATAGCAAATATTCACCTACAAAATAGTTCAGTATCTGCAATATTTCTCAAAAAATATGAATTGATATCAGCCTCTTTTAAAAAAATTTTTTTTACATTTTCCTAAACTACTGGTTAAGTATATAAGTACACATTCATTTTGCCATGATATATAACAAAGTATTCTATAATCTTTTAGTGATCAACATGAAAAAAATGAGAAAGAAGAATCAGTTGAACCTATAGCTGGTTGAACTACCAAGTGTCTTAAGTGACCTAAGACAACTTGGAAGTATCTGTCCCAGATCTCTGACTCTGTCTTTGTCCACTTTAAGATATGATATTGACAAAATAGTATATATGTAGTCCAAATTCCAGGCATAGAGCTCTGAAAACTCTTAGGATTTCCCAAGTGATGGAGGTGAGAGAAGTGTCTTTGTTATCCATAATAAATTCCTTTCAACCATACGAGAATTTATGCTAATGAGTGACTCTTGGAGGTGGGGGATGGTTGTAAGGGAACCAACCATATAAGTAAAAGATTGGAACTTTCAGCTCCAAACCAGATCCCTGAGGGGAGAAGAGGTGAGGATCACATTAGTCACCAATGGCTGATGATCTAATCAACTGTGCCTACAAAATGGAGACTAAACTAGGGTCCAGAGAGCTGCCAAGTTAGTGAACACATCGAGGTGTTGAAGCTTGTGCACCTGGAGAGGGCATAAAAGCTCTATGCCTATTCCTCATATCTTGCCCTATGTATCTCTTTCATTTGATTGTTCCTGAGTTATACCTTTTATAATAAACTGGTGATAGTAAAGTGTCTCCCTAAGTTCTGCGAGCTGTTCTAACAAACTGTCAAGCTTAAGGAGGGAATTGTGGGAACTCCTGATTCCAGAAATATGGGAAACGTGGACTTGTGACTGGCATGTGAGTGGAAGGCAATCTTGTGAGGCAGAGCCCTTCATCTGTGGGGTCTGTGTAAACTGGGAAGTTAGTGTCAGAACTGAATTAGACTGTAGGACATCTAGTTGGTATCTACAGAGAATTGGAGGATTGCTTGATATTGAAAACAACGCATCTGGTGTCAGAAGTGTTCTGAGTGTTCTAAGCTTTCCTTGAAATATTTTTTGTTAATGCTTTCAACAAGAGCACCAGTGACCAACTAGACCAAACTGACAACACTAGAGACTCACAGCTGAAAGGGATACCAAATCAAAATCTAAACTATGAAGGCACAAAAACAGACACTCAGATCAATGGAACAGAATAGAGAACCCAAGAATGGACCCACAAACGTATGGCCAACTAATCCTTGACAAAGCAGGAAAGAATATCCAATGGAATAAAGACAGTCTCTTCAGCAAGTGGTGCTGGGAAAACTGGACAGCGACATGCAGAAGAATGAACCTGGACCACTTTCTTACACCATCACAAAAATAAACTCAAAATGGATGAAAGACCTAAATATAAGACAGGAAGCCATCAAAATCCTCGAGGAGAAAGCAGGCAAAAACCTCTTTGACCTTGGCCGCAGCAACTTCTTACTCAACATGTCTCTGGAGGCAAGGGAAACAAAAGCAAAATGAACTATTGGGACTTCATCAAAATAAAAAGCTTCTGCACAGTGGAGGAAACAATCAGCAAACCTAAAAGGCAACTGACAGAATGGGGGAAGATATTTGCAAATGACATATCAGATAAAGGGTTTGTATCCAAAACCTATAAAGAACTTCTCAAACTCAACACCCAAAACACAAACAGTCCAGTGAAGAAATGGGCAAAAGACAGGAATAGACACTTCTCCAAAGAAGACATCCAGATGGCCAACCGACACATGAAAAAAGTGCTCAACATCACTCATCATCAGAGAAATGCAACTCAAAACCACAATGAGATATCAGCTCACACCTGTCAGGATGGCTAACATTAACAACTCAGGCAACAACAGATGTTGGTGAGGATGCGGAGAAAGAGGATCTCTTTTGCACTGCTGGTGGGAATGCAAACTGATGCAGCCACTTTGGAAAACAGTATGGAGCTTCCTCAAAAAATTAAAGATAGAACTACCCTACGACCCAGCAATTGCACTACTAAGTATTTATCCAAGGGATACAGGTATGCTATTTCAAAAGGGCACATGCATCCCAGCGTTTATAGCAGCACTATCAACAATAGCCAAAGTATGGAAAGAGCCCAAATGTCCACTGATGGATGAATGGATAAAGAAGATGCGGTATACACATACACACACACACACACACACACACGCACACACGCACACAAAGGGAGCATTACTCGGCAATCAAAAAGAATGAAATCCTGCCATTTGTAACTACTTGAATGGAACTTGAGGGTATCATACTAAGTGAAATTAGTCAGAGAAAGACAAAGATCATATGACTTCATTCATATGGGAACTTTAAGATACAAAACAGATGAACATAAGGGAAGCAAAAATAATATAAAAACAGGGAGGGGAACATAAGAAACTCTTTTTTTTTTATTTTTTTTATTTTTATTTTTTTATTTTTTCAACGTTTTTTATTTATTTTTGGGACAGAGAGAGACAGAGCATGAACGGGGGAGGGGCAGAGAGAGAGGGAGACACAGAATCGGAAACAGGCTCCGAGCCATCAGCCCAGAGCCCGACGCGGGGCTCGAACTCACGGACCGCGAGATCGTGACCTGGCTGAAGTCGGACGCTTAACCGACTGCGCCACCCAGGCGCCCCAAGAAACTCTTAAATATGGAGAACAGAGGGTTACTGGAGGGGTTGTGGGAGCGGTGATGAGCTAAATAAGTAAGGGGCATTAAAGAATCTACTCCTGAAATCATTGTTGTACTATATGCTAACTAACTTGGATATAAATTAAAAAGTAAATTAAATTAAAAAAAATAAACTATGTTAACAATTCAGAATGATGATTCAGAAGTGACAGTTTAGTAAGAATAATAAATACATCTAAAACTTGTACCCAGAAAAACAACTGCACAGGAACAAATGAGGGAAGATACGGTTTACCAATAATAAATCTAACAATAATAAAGAAAAACTTAGAAGTTTCAGTAACTGTAAGTTCAACACTAGCAGTGTTAGAAAAGCTAATGTAGTCCTTGGGCTCTGTGATTATAATGTCCAGAATTTTTTAATGTTTATTTGTTTTTGATAGAGAGCATGAGTGGGGGAGGGGCAGAGAGCGAGGAGGGGAGAGAGGATCTGAACTGGGCTCTGTGCTGACAGCAGCCAGCCAGATATAGGGCTTGAACTCACGAACCATGAGATTATGACCTGAGCCAAAGTTGGACAGTCAAAACCAACTGAGGCACCCAGGAGCCCCTAATGTCCAGAATTTCTACTTCAAGATGTAGAGCATAGGCATTTACTTCTCCTTTTTCCCAAAGGCCCATTGAAAGTGACTTAAAAAAAAAATTTTTTTTTTTTTTAATGAGGAAAATTATAGCATCACTGGAAAACATGAAAAGGGTATCGGTGGACAAGAAATTTTAATGACTACCTTGAAATTAGCAAATACAGGATCAGGCAGGTGGAATAAGAACAACAAAAACCCCACAGCCTTCCTGAGTGTCCCAGAGAGGGTCCAAATTCCGAGCCGATAAACACTGTTACCCTGTACCTAGCACTTTTATTGTATTATTTCATTTAATGCTCATAATTATTTTGAAAATAGGTATTATATGCCCATTTTTCAGATAAGAGAGCTGACATTTAGACAAGTTATATAATCACACAGCTAATCAATGGTGAAGCCACGACTTGAATCCAGTTAGTGTGAATCTGGAGTCTGCTTTCATTTATTATGCAGATACAGGCCAAAGGGTAATCCATTACAGTAATCATTAAAGCACTACGCTAAATCCCGCTGGTACTGGGGGTGCCTGGCTGGCTCAGTTGGAAGACCAGGCAACTCTTCATCTCAGAGTTGTGAGTTCAAGACTCACGTTAGGTGTAGAGATCACTAACAAAAATAAATAAATAAAACTTTAAATTCATCTGGCACTATTTCCATCAGGTAAGAAGGGTAGCTCTCTTCTTTTGTTCTTGAATTAAACCTTGATAACTTCCTTCTACAAAATGAGTGGAATCTGTCTAGAGTGCCCAAAAGCGCCTGAGAGAGGAGTAAAGAAAGACACAAGAGTTAACGTCAGATCCCCACACAAATTTGGAAGAAGGAAAAATGTTTTAAGGAAAGGAAGATCCACACTAAATAAATATCACAAGAAATGCTTCCTTACTTTGGCAGCTGTGGGGTTCCAGGCTCCCTGCTCCAAGATTACATTTCCCAGAGTGAACTTTGCCAGTAGGCACGCTCTGCTCACAGAGTTCACAGTCAACCATCCTATTCAAGGAAGGTATCTGTCTTATAAATTGGTGAGGCAATGTCGTATGGTGGTTCAGAACATGAATTCTAAAGTTAGCCTGCCTGGCTCCAAATCTTGGCTTTCCCATGCAACTCTAGGGAAGTTACTCAGTATCTCCTTCCCTCTCTTTCCCCATCTGAAAAATGAGGATGATAACTATATTTATCTTATGAAAGTTTTTGTGATGATTAAGTAAGATAACTTTCACTCAGTGTAATGCTTCTCTTATGTAAGTGCTCAGCAAAGCGCCTGGCACATGGTAACCTGCAAGCAATGGTGTGTGTTAGTTATGAAGTACAGGGGACAAAAGGGAAAGGAGATAAATTAGATGACGACTGAGAAATCTTCCAACCTTGAAAATCTATCAAATTCTTAAGAGAAAAAAATTTTAATTTCATCAAATAAGACAAAGCAAATTCCAGAACAGTGAAGTATTCACTGACGCTAGATCAATACTTGGTTTAAATTCACTACTGAACCTCTGAAGGCATTTATTAACCTCTTTATTTATGACTACTAGCTATAAGTTGCCTCCCAATATAAATTAAATGTGCAAAATGAATTTGAATTTAGAAAATGAGGAGAGCTAACTGACTTCTAAGCAATTTTGATTAATATCAATGAACAGATATAACAGAGCTACTCCCCTACCAGAATCTTGACCATAGATTGAGCTCCTTCATCCAGAAGTTCAAAAACAGAAATTAGCAATAATAGAACAATATCTAAAAAACTGCCAAGAAGGAAGATAATAATACAGCATCATGTCAACTGGAATCTCCAGTGCAATAACAGGCCAAAGCACTGCATGGCTGCAGGGAAAAGCCAGGCAGCTTAGAAGGCTGTGACAGCCCAGGATGGGAACTTCTTATTCCAAACGTAAGCTAATCAAATTTTATGATCTAATTATGGGTCTCCTCTAGAAATCCTATCCATTTAGGGTTCCAAATTAATAACAATTTACTCAGAAACAACTTAAAGTTAGGTCCCAGAAATTAAGCCATTTGCCTAGGGAACTTCTTATCTAGAAGCAATGTGTATCCAAAGCAGACCTTCCGGGCCAGTGCTAAGAAATCTTTATAACCTGATAAACTAGGAAATCAGAGATGGACTTTGCCAACCACCATGGTCAGTAGAAAAAGAAACTTTAGGCATGCCAAATCTGAGATGCACATTAAATTGTAACAAGTGCAAGAACTACACACCTACATGATCCTTACCATGAGCCAGGAAAATGCAGGTAGATAATTAGAACAGTGAGGATAAAGCCTCCATTCCCAGAATAAGACATTAAGCCTTGGGGCCCTTTTCCTCTCCTCTCCTTATATTTATAATTTTTTCCTACTCCTTTTTCTCTATGGTCATCCTTGCCACATAACCACCCTCCTATCTTTTCCAGTTGTTCCACTCCCGCTGTTACACTTGAATTCTTTTAAAATTCCTTCTCTCTGTTCTTTCTACAATGTCATTCTAGTAAGTTACAAAAGGAACTGTATAGAAAGAAACAAATATAAAAAGAAGGCTTTGGCAAATTCTATTTGTTGACATGAATACTGTCTACTTTTTCCTGGCCTGTAACTTCCACATGTC
The DNA here is from genome assembly GCF_023721935.1 of Panthera uncia. Taxonomy (NCBI): domain Eukaryota; kingdom Metazoa; phylum Chordata; class Mammalia; order Carnivora; family Felidae; genus Panthera; species Panthera uncia. The sequence goes on from NW_026057585.1 coordinate 40,711,647, forward strand.
AAAACATTATGCCCATGATAAGAGCAGAGCAACTGTTAAAAAATACTCAAGTCTAATGAATAATTTTAGTGACAATATAGAATGAAAGAGCAAAGAACAAAATTAATACAAAGAGGCCTCGTATAACATTATGACATACACAGAGCAATTCTTTTTAAGATTTTTTGTTTTTTTTTTTTTAGTAATCTCTACACCTAACAAGGGGCTCGAACTCATGACCTCAAGATCAAGAGTCACACACTCCTCCAACTGAGCCAGCCAGGTACCCCTAAACAGTAATTCTTAATTCTAATACAATTAAAATCTTTTACCTAAATTCAAAATACATAGATACCTAAGTATTTCAAAATGCAGCCACTTTTAGTATATTATGTTCAGAAAAAAATGTGGAAAAACTTAACACTCCTTAACTATTTTTTTATTAAAAAAATTTTTTTTAATGTTTACTTATTTTTGAGAGAGAAAAAGAGAGCGCAAGTGGGGGAGGGGCAGAGAGAGAGGGAGAGACAGAATTGGAAGCAGGCTGCAGGCTCTGAACTGTCAGCACAGAACTTGACACAGGGCTCAAACTCATGAACTGCGAGATCATGACCTGAGCTGAAGTTGGACGTTTAACCAACTGAGCCACCCAGGCACCCCACTCCCTAACTATTTTTATTCCTTATAAGAATATAACAATTCTCCTCAAATTAAAAAAAAAAATTATTTTTGCCAAAAAGAGATGCAATATAATCTTGTCTTACTTCATTCTTTGGAAAGGAAGAAATTTTAATTATTCTTTCCTTTGAAGATTTCACTCAAAAAGTCTTTTCAAAGTTTTTTTCTCTTTAAAATAGGAAACAAGGGGGGCGCCTGGTTGGCTCAGTCAGTTGAGCGTCCGACTTTGGCTCAGGTCATGATCTCAAAGTTCATGAGTTCAAGCTCCACATCAGGCTGATAGCTCAGAGCCTGGAGCCTGCTTCGGAGACACAGAATCTCTCTCAAAAATAAACTCTCTCTCTCTCTCTCAAAAATACACATTAAAAAATAAATTTTAAAAAATAATAAATAAAATAAAATAGGAAACAAGGGTAATTGCATATATTAATGCATGCCCCAACTGCTGATATCAAAATCTCGCTTGCAATTAAAATGGGGTCCAAGATGGGGCATGTGGGTGGCTCAGTCAGTTAAACGTCTGACTTCAGCTCAGGTCATGATTTCACGGTTCTTGAGTTTGAGTCCTGCATCAGGCTCTATGATGAGGCTCTGCAGCTCAGAGTCTGGAGCCTGCTTCATTCGGATTCTGTGTCTCCCTCTCTCTCTCTGTCCCTCCCACACTCACTCACTCTCTCTCTCTCTCTCTCTCAAAAATAAACATTAAAAAAAGATTTTTAAATGGAGTCCAATAAATAGAATTACTTAAAATATTTTAAATGTATGCTATGAGCTACATGCACACTTTCGAGCCATGTCTCTGTCCCATTTTTATATTTCTGTTTATTTTCTTCCTCTCTCCAACACTTGAACTGGGATTCTTTCACTTAGAATGTAATTTTAGGGGCATTCAGATGCCTGAGTGTTGGTTTAGCATCCAATTCTTGGGTTTCAGCTCTGCTCATGATTTCACGGTTTGTGGGATTGAGCTCCATGTGGGGCTTTGTGCTGAGCGTGGAGCCTGCTTGGGATTCTCTCTGTCCCTCACTGCCCCTTCCCTGCTTGCATGCACAAGCACAGGCTCTCTCTCTCAAAATAAATAAACATTAAAAAAAAAAAAAAGAATGTAATTTTAAAACAAAGTCACAATCCTACCTACACACTCGAAAGTATATCTTATGGGCATTAAGTTCACTAGAAAAATAAAACTGAAAGAAAAACCAGGAAATATGATAGAACATTTTCTGTTGACTATTTGCCAAAAAATATGTAACCATATCATATTAATACACTTAAATGATTCTAAAAATATTTTTTTTTCAACGTTTTTTTTTTTTTATTTATTTTTGGGACAGAGAGAGACAGAGCATGAACGGGGGAGGGGCAGAGAGAGAGGGAGACACAGAATCGGAAGCAGGCTCCAGGCTCCGAGCCATCAGCCCAGAGCCTGACGCGGGGCTCGAACTCACGGACCGCGAGATCGTGACCTGGCTGAAGTCGGACGCTTAACCGACTGCGCCACCCAGGCGCCCCTAAAAATATTTTTTTTAATTTTATTTTAATGTTTATTTATTTTTGACACAGAGAGAGACAGAGCATGAACAGGGGAGGGTCAGAGAGAGAGGGAGACACAGAATCCAAAAAGGGCTCCGGGCTCTGAGCTGTCAGCACAGAGCCCGACACGGGGCCCGCACCCACGGACCACGAGATCATGATCCGGGCCGAAGTCGGACGCTCAACCGACTGACCCACCGAGGCGCCCCAATGATTCTAAGAATATTAAAGAAGAAATTCACACGTTTCCTAAAAAACCATATAAAATGTCCATCTTACCGATATCATTAACAAGGGAATTAGAATCAGATGCCCCCAGGGTAGCTTCGAACTCCTCTTGGAGACGATACGCTCTTTGCAGGAGAGCTTCAAGTTTATGGATAAATTCAGTACTAATAATATCCTACAAGGAGAAGAAAAGTACACACAGCAAATATTAGATTCTAATGTTAAGATTCTCAATACCTTCCACTCTTAAATGAAAGACAGAGAAAGTGTGGGATATGAGGAAGGTCCATTGGGTGGTGACAGCACTGGATTCTGGCTGTGCCTTTGGCCAAGTCACCCCAGTTCTCAGGGATTCAGCTTCTCTACCTATAAACTTAAGGAGTGGGATTCGACCAGGGTTCTCAAAGTAAGATCCTGACCAGCAGTATCAGTATCATGTAGGAAGTTGTTAGAAATGCAAATTCTCAGGCCCCACCCCAGCCACTGAATTAGAAACTCAAGTCTGTTTTAATAAGCCTTTCAGATGATTCTAATGCATGCTGAAATTTGAGACTCACTAGCTGACGTGATTGGTAAATATCAGTCCAGCTCTAATTCTGTGCAACCTTTATGAATATAATGGCACTTAATTAAAACGAGGCTTTAAAAAATCCCTTTAGAAGTCAAAGTAATTCTATATATTCTTAGAAAATCAGGGAACTTGATTATGAACTGCAAATTTGGGATTTAATAACTAACTGAACAGAAAAAGCCCAACAAGACATACCCCTCCACACATACACTCTTAGTCCCAAGGGAGAAAACAAACCCATTGTATTAAATGCCACAAAAAAGAGGCACCTGGGTGGCTCAGTTAGTTAAGCTCCCAACTTCAGCTCAGGTCATGAACTCGCAGTTTGTGGGTTCGAGCCCTGCATCGGGCTCTGTGCTGACAGCTCAGAGCCTGGAGCCTGTTTCAGATTCTGTGTCTCCCTCTCTCTCTGCCCCTCCCCCACTCATGCTCTGTTTCTCTGTCTCAAAAATAAATAAACATAAAAAAAAATTCAAATGCCACAAAAAGCAAGTAAAATGAATCAACATTAAACATTGTTCAATTCTTCCACTATTATAAAGGCCACTCTCAGGCAAATCACCCTTACATCTACACTTTCTTCAGCAATGGCATCTCCTGCACCCAATTTAATGGAACTACAGGCTTCATCTTCAGCCTGTCTATTTCGAAAGGTGAGAGCCTGCTCCCATCGACGTAGCGCCTCTTCAAACAATTCCATACCTATGAATTAAGAACAGAATGATTGTAAATAAAAAAAAAATCAATGCCAAAATAAAATCATTTGGGGCTGAAATCTTTTTCATATGGTTATCAACAATGGCATAGTCTGACTGTAATTTTGGCACTAAAGAATAATCTTATGCTCACCTGATTTCATAGCAGAATTTTATTTTATTTTATTCTATTTTATTTTACATAATTTATTTTATATAATTTATTTTATATAATTATTTTATTTTTAAGTAGGCTTCACGCTGAGCATGGAATCCAATGCAATGCTCAAGCTCATGACTCCGAGATCAAGACCTGAGTTGAGATCAAGAGTTGGACACTTAATCGACTGAGCCACACAGGAGCCCCTTCATAGCAGAATTTTAATTTCTCAATATATTCTAGGCCTATGGTAGCCAACCAAAAATCAGAGAGAAATGACCAATATGTTTTCTTTTATTTAAAGTAACTCAAATATATACAGTGCTTGGGATTTCTCTAGAATAGTATCATGTGTTCACCAAAAGTCCAACAATGACTAATTTTTATATTCACACAACTATGCTTCAAAATATCCACCTATATTAAAAATTAGGTAAATAGAAGACAGTAGTTGTTAAGAAGCTATCAGGTTTATAAGAGGTTGTCAGAAAGAGAGAATAAAACTAAGAAGAAATAGCATACTAAGTCTAGAATAAAGTTTTGCTGTGTCGATTTGGATAAATACAGTAATTGCTGCGTCAGTTAAAATCTACAAGACCACTGCAAGAACCAAACAAGGGTTACAGTCTAAGTAGAAATTCATATCCCCTCAGCTATACACAGCTTTTGTGGGAAAAAAAGGTATGCGCTTCTTTTTCTCCAAGTAAAAAAAGTCTTACCAAAATAATTATGTACTTCAAACAAAACCAAAATATTTCAAAACTTCAATTTTTCTAGACATATAAAAGAAAAAGATCTTTAAAAGCTGCTTAATCTGGGGGCACCTAGATGACTCAGTCAGTAGAGCATGCAACTCTTGATCTCAGGGATGTGAGTTCAAGCCCCACACTGGGCATGGAGCCTACTTAAAATAAAAATTAAAAATAAATAAACAAACAAACAAACAAAACAAAGCTGCTTAATCTGGGCAAGTCATTCTCAAGATGTTTTCCATATATAGTAGTTAAGGAATACCTCTCCTCTAAAATCATTTCTTCAAGTTCTCTGAAGAACCTACAACCCTAAACAAAAAAAGTGTTATTTAAATACAACTCACGCCTTTCCTTCTTATGTAATGTAATTTTCCATAGCGAAGAACCAATACTGTGTAGATCTTCCTTCTAAAAAACCTATACACTTAAAAGACAATTAATTACATCACCATCTACTCTCCTTTCTCCAAGCTTTACAATTCTAGTTCCTTCAACCTTTTCTCACTCCATCTACTCTCCAGCCATCTGATTATTTTGGGTAAACATTAAGGAAGAGTGATGTAATCACAGAATAGTCCAAAGATAAAAGCTGCCTCCCAGGAAGAATTGTGTCTCACCTCGTTGCGGCACAGGGCCCAAACCACCACATATCTTCAGTTTTATAAAAGGAATTCAAACATATTTCACTAATACATTCTTTTAATGCCATCAATCTTGTAAAGGGAATTCAAATAATAGGTGGGTGATTAGATGACCCAGAGGGCTTCTACCAATCTTAATTCTATGATACTGAGACTCCCTGCAGCTTCTCTGGTTTTGCTCTATTTCTCTACAATTCTAACTCCCAATAATCCAATGGAAGTTGTTAGTGTAGGTTTATTAGACTTAAGGTAATCCAAAGGCATAGCTTAATTCTCAAGAGACCTTTGGAAAAGATGGCAAAAGAACTACTCTTACATCTTTCCCCATAGGCAGGAATAACTACGGTGATACTGCAGGAGATGATACAGTCTAACTCCTCTAGAATGTGGGAATATATTCAGAGGTACACAGTCCTTCTACAAATCATTATCTCCTTTACTGTTCATTGGCCAGGGCTATATCAAAGTTTTTTTGTTTTGTTTTTGTAATTAGTATGCACTTCCATCAAAAGAAATACAGCCTGAAATAAAGTAGCAAACACAGAAAAGCATTTGAAAAAGTATTTCAATCTAATTCAATTCTTTTTTCTTTTTCTGGGCTCCAGTGATACTCTCTAGACATGCTCCTTGGTCAAGCCAAGAGGAATACTAAGATGTGAAACACAGTCCTTTTTTTGTTATAAAATCATTCTTGGATATAAGAATACAGGGCACCTGAATGGCTCAGTTGATCAAGCATCTGACTTTGGCTTAGGTCATGATCTTGCTGTTCCTGAGTTCGAGCCCTGCATCAGGCTCTGTACTGACAGCTCAGGGCCTGGAGCCTGTTTCAGATTCTGTGTCTCACTCTCTCTCTCTGCCCTTCCCATGCTCACGCTCTGTCTCTCAAAAATAAACATTAAAAAAAATTTTTTTTTAATACAAATGATAGATAAAAAACAGATTAAATAAAGTGGACTCTGATAGACTCATTAGATAAGAACCAAGAGATCAGGTTAGATGAGTGAAACAGACTGAATAATAGCCACCCAAAGGCATCAGGTCCTAGTCTCTAGAACGTTACCTTACAAAGAAAAGGGGTCTTCGCAGATGTGACTGAATCAAGGAATCTTAAAATTAATTAATTAAGAAATTTAACATGGGGAGATAACCTGGATTTGGTGGGGCCTAAAACCAATCACAACTGTCCTTATAAGAGGCAGAGGGAGATTTGATATACACAGAGGAGGTGATGATGGGAGGTAGAGACTGGAATCACACAGCCACAAGCCAGAAGCCATCAGAAGCTGAGAAGGGCAAGGAACAGATACTCTCCTAAACAGGAATTGTTGTTGGAAGCATAGCTCTAATGATACCTTGATTTCAGCCCAGTGATAATGATTTCAGACTTCTGGCCTCCAGCACTCTGAAAGAATGCATTTCTGCTGCTTAAAACACCAAGTTTGTGGTAATCCGTTAGAGCATCCTCCAGAAATAGGTTATATTATATACACCATATTCAACAGATACAAGAATATTTAAAAATTACGTTGCTTCCCTTAGAACAATTCATCATTATTTAGTTTCACATTAAATGTAAGCATAACATCTTAAAACATTATTATGTTATTCCTACCCATCAAGTATAAGTTCTCAGGAGTGGTCACAGGAATATTAACAAGTTTAACATCATCTTCATCTGCTTTGTCCCAGGAGTTAGAATTGCCACAAGCACAGCTATGACAAGAATTGACGCTCTGGACCTAAAATTAAAATCGACAGCAGTGACTTCAAAATCTCTTTTGTGACAGTATTTTGCCATCTTTTATATTTACAAACTATTTATATAAATCCTATTCCAGGTAAAACAACCCATGTAATCCCCACCTGAACAAATAAATCTGATTGTATTCAAAGTTAGGAGTCATACGACCCTAAGTATCTTAAGCCTTTGTTTGCTCAAAAATACACGAATAGAAGAATATTTCCAACAAAAATCAGTTATTTCCATTAGAAATCAAGCAGCTATTTTTACAGTTTACTGTTTTATTAAATATTTGCTTATAAATTTTATCCACACCTACTCTGGTTTGAGGTAACTAGCTTATTTCCGTTTTAAAAATTATTAACAGTGCTGATTATGCTAAACAATAACTAAAATTGAAAAGCCTCTATCATCTTCCCTTCCCTAGCAAGGTGCATTGAGCCAATCATTTCAGTCATCTTTATGTAGATGATTCCCAAGTCTCTGCCTCCAATTCTGTCCTTTTTCTTTTTTTTATTTTTATTTTCAGAGAGAGAGAGAGAGAGAGAGCGCATGCAAGAGAAAGCGAGGGAGAGAAGTAGAAGGGAAGAGACAAAGAATCTCAAGTCGTATGCTCAACTGACTGAGCCACCACCCCTCCATTCCTGTTGCGTTTTTTTATGTTTATTTATTTTTGAGAGAGGGAGAGAGAAAGTGGGAGTGGGGAAGGGGCAGAGAGAGAGAGAGACCAGAGAATCCAAAGCAGACTCCACGCTGCCAGCACAAGCTTGACGTGGGACTCAAACCTGCAAACCGTGAGTTCGTGACCTGAGTTGAAGTCTGATGCTCAACCAACTGAGTGACCCAGGTGCCCCCAAGTTCTGTCCATTTTAAGGGTGCCTTGAGTGGCTCAGTCAGTTAAGTGTGACTTCAGCTCAGGTCATGATCTCGTGGTTTCCAAGTTTGAGCCCTGCGTCGGGCTCTGTGCTGCCAGCTCAGAGCCTTGAGCCTGCTTAACATTCTGTCTCTGTCTCCCAAAAATAAATAAATGTTAACTTTTTTTTTTAAGAAGTCTAAGCCTGGGGTGCCTGGCTGGTTCAGTCAGTAAAGCACGGGACTCTCAATCTCAGGGTCGTGAGTTCAAGCCTCAAGTTGGACATGGAGCCTACTTAAAAATATATAGGAGCACCTGGGTGGCTCAGTCCATTAAGCGTCTAACTCTTGATTTGCCTACGGTCGTGATCCCATGCTCCATCTCACGCTTGAGATTCTCTCTCTCCCTCTGTCTCTTTGCCCCTCCTTTGCTTGAGCATGTGCACACACACACTTTCTCTCAAAAATAAAAATAAATAAACATCTTTTAAAAATTCGATATATTTAAGAATGGGGCAGCTAGATATTCCAACAAAACAGAGAAGCCAAGTACAGAATATGGTGTTTAATAAACTATTTAAAATAATGACAATACATGATGGTACAGACATACACTCCCAGAGGTATATATGTAAGAAATTACCGATGTTGTTTGTCTCTAAGGACGGGAACCGAGAGGATAGGGAGCATATTTATCACTGTACATTTTTTTGCCTCTTCTTTATTTAGTAGCAAGTATACATCCTACCTATTTAACAAAATTTTTAAACCATAATAAGTCAAAAAAAATACTAACTTTATTCCTCACTTGTCAATCAATACTATATTAATGCTTCAAAGAACAAGGCGACTGGGGCGCCTGGGTGGCGCAGTCGGTTAAGCGTCCGACTTCAGCCAGGTCACGATCTCGCGGTCTGTGAGTTCGAGCCCCGCGTCGGGCTCTGGGCTGATGGCTCGGAGCCTGGAGCTTGTTTCCGATTCTGTGTCTCCCTCTCTCTCTGCCCCTCCCCCGTTCATGCTCTGTCTCTCTCTGTCCCAAAAATAAATAAAAAACGTTGAAAAAAAAAAAAATTTAAAAAAAAAGAACAAGGCGAGGAACTCCACACTTGGCTTCAGCAAGCCACATACTTTTACCTACGCAAGCTCATCATCTTGTGACCTAGTACAAAGTCTGGCTGTATCTTCCAGCTTTTTTGCAGAACATCTAGTTTTTTTGTTTAGATTTTTTTGTGTTTTTTTAAATTACTATTTTAGACAGAGAGAGAGAGTGCAAGTGGGGGAAAGGGATGGGGGAAGGGAGGGAGAGAGAGGGAGGAAGGGAAAGAGGGGGAGAGAGGTGGAGAGGGGGGAGAGGGAGGGGGGGGAGGGAGGGAGAGGGAGAGGGAGGGAGGGAGAGAGAGAGAGAGAGAGAGAGAGAGACAGAGAGAGAGACAGACAGACAGAGAGAGAGAATCTTAAGCAGGCTTCACACTCAGCACAGATCTCAACCTAGGGCTCCATCTCACGACCCTGGGATCATGACCTGAGTGGAAATTGAGTTGGACGCTCAACCTACTGAGCCACACAGGCGCCCCAGAAATATCTAGTTTGAAGCAATACTTCCAGATCAGCACTATTCTTACAGGACCCCACGTACCCATATCACTTGCTTAAAGAAATCTGGAACCAAACTGGCTGGTTATTTACCAAAAGGAAAGTTTTACTTGCCTAAAGAAAATAGACTCAATAAGATGATTTAAGGTTCTTTCCATACTAAGAGCTATCTATAATTATATGGCATTTAAAAAAATTTCTTTTTCTTTTTTTAAGTTTTATTTTTATTTATTTTGAGAGAAAGAGAGCAAGTGGGGGAGGGGCAGAAAGGGAGGGAGACAGAATCCCAAGCAGGCTCCACACTGTCAGTGCAGAGCCCGATGCAGAACTTGAACCTATGAACTGTGAGATCATGATTTGAGCTGAGGTCAAGAGATGGATGCTTAACCAACTGAGCCACCCAAGCGCCCCTATTATTATATAACATTTAAACCAATATATAACAATAGACACAAAAACAAACCTATAAAATAATAAATTTTTTTCTTTACTTACGGAGGCTAAACTCTGTGCAGAACCTGAGTATTTACTGAAAAGTCCTCCATTAGCATAGTTACAAGACTGAGATCCTTTGTCTTTGGCAGAACTTAAAGATAATGTCAAATTTTGTCTACTACTGGAACAACTTGAACCTATCAAATAAATATATCAATAATATTAGAAGTATCAGTAACTCCAATGACAAATTTCCGATAAAATTTCCAAGTTTACATTATATTCCTTCAGAAAGCTTCTAATTTTAAAACACATTTCCCTCAATTGTGTAAATTATTAAGTGTACAGCATTATTAAAATCTACCTCTCTTTACAATTGTTTTTAACACTGCTAAAATAAATATGCTTCCTAAATGAAGACTAAACCATTCATCTAATTAGGGTATTTGATATGATATTTGAATGACCTATTATAATCAGTTTAAAATACTGGCAACTATGAATCTTCAAGTTATAAATTAACAAAATATAAGCACTTCCTTTCCTGAATTACATCTGTACCATGTCCATATTGTATTACATTGTAATTAGTTTTTTCTTTTTCTGTATCCCCTAACCATCTATCTATCCATCTATGGCTGACATTGTATCTCAGTCTATCTTAATGCAGCAGTTAAGACACTACTCAATTCAATTCCTGGGACATGTATGACCCTAAGCAGGTCACTTAAGTTTTCCTTATCTCGATTTTCTTTATGTCTAAAATGGAAACAATAACACAGGATATAGTCCTAATTCATAGAATTGTTATAAAAGTTAAATAATGTAGTGAGTATACAGCATTTAGCACTAGGCCTGAGATCTAATAAGATCTCATTAAGTGAGAGCCATCATTACTGTAATGTTCACTGTACTTGGCACAAAATAGTCATTCATTAATAATTTGCTGGACAAGTTAATCACAAAAGCATATGATACTCTAAATAATAAATTAAAAATAATTAAAAGTTTTAAAAATAAGAAATTCAGCATGCTCAAGAAGTTATTGGGTTTTTTAAAAATTTTTTTATGTTTTATTTTCAAGAGAGAGACAGAATTTGAGCAGGTGAGGGGCAGAGAGAAGGACACAGAATCCGAAGGAGGCTCCAGGCTGTGAGCTGTCAGCACAGAGTCCAATGCGGGGCTCAAACTCACAAACCGTGATATCATGATCTGAGCCGAAGTCAGACGCTTAACCAACTGAGCCATCCAGGTGCCCCAAGAAGTTATCGTCATTGATACAACATGGCAATATGTACCATATCTCTAACAAAAACTACAGGTCTTTTAAAAGCCAGCAATTTTACTTCTATTTATACACTAAGAAAATAATCAGACAAGTATATTCAAAGCAAGAAAAACATTCTAAAGGGACTAACAGGGAATTGGTTAAATAAATTAGTGGATATGTTTTCAAATTTAACACTAAGTACATATTAAAACGATAGAAATATATTTATTGACCTAGAAAAACAATTTTATATATTGTTAAATATTTTAAAAGCAGGCTACAAAAGGTGTAATCATAATTTTATTTAAAATACATACATCATCTACTTGTACATAATATAAAATTGTGTATCTCAATAGACTTAAATGCAAATAGAAATGGATAGATATATGCCAAAGTATTATAAGTCATTACTTCTGGGTAGCAGAATATCAAGTGATTTTAATTTTTTGTTTGCTTCTCTATATGTTCTATTCTTTCTAAAATCAATCTGTATTATCTGGGAGTTAAATATTAAGGAAAGACATTTTGGAGGCTACAGCACAGAAATCACTGCACTCCAGTTATGATTAATATATAAATCTTTCTATGATTTAAATATAAACTTTCTTTGTAGACTCAGTTCAGCTATCTCCACATACCTTTGTCTGATGCTGCTCTTTTAGTGTATTCAAGTATGAGGTGCTCTGGTTCCCATGGTAATATTTTTCCTTTCTTCTTTCCACGTCTTCTTTTAAAGTGACGGGCCAGAAAAATTACAGATACGGCACTCACTGCAGTTACCACAAACAGCTTTTTTGCTACTGGTGAAAATCTTATCTGGAAAAGATGTAGTTAGATTGAAAAAAACTTTTTATATTTGTTCACTTTAAATAAAGATGTAAGAGGCAAACTTTTTTTTTTTTAATTTTTTTTTTAACATTTATTTATTTTTGAGACAGAGAGAGAGAGAGAGCATGAACAGGGAGGGTCAGAGAAAGAGGGAGACACAGAATCTGAAACAGGCTCCAGGCTCTGAGCTGTCAGCACAGAGCCCAACGCGGGGCTCGAACCCATGGACTGTGAGATCGTGACCTGAGCCGAAGTTGGACGCTCAACCGACTGAGCCACCCAGGCGCCCCTAGGCAAACTTATTCTTAAGATAACCTAGTTCTGGGGCGCCTGGGTGGCTCAGTCGGTTGAGCGCCAACTTTGGCTCAGGTCACGATCTCGCGGTCCGTGAGTTCGAGCCCCGCATCGGGCCCCTGTGCTGACAGCTCAGAGCCCGGAGCCTGTTTCAGATTCTGTGTCTCCCTCTCTCTGACCCTCCCCCATTCATGCTCTGTCTCTAAAATAAATAAACGTTAAAAAAAAAAAAAATTAAAAAAAAAAAGATAACCTAGTTCTAACTACTATGAGAAGAATATTATTTCACTCTTTGAATGACAGCTCAAATGAAAGCTGTCACTCTTTGAATGACATTTTGTTTAAAAACAAACAAAACGTACTAACATATGAATTTCTGAAAGTCTTAGGTAAATAAACAGTATTACCACAAACATCAAAAGGAGCACAAAATAATTTAACCCCATTAAAACCTGTTGAACAACTAATGATTAATTCATGCAACTAACTGAATCATAGCAAGATTTTAAATTACAGGAATGATTAATTCAGAGATTTATTTATGTATTTATTTTTAACGTTTATTTATTTTTGAGAGAGAGAGAAACAAAGCATGAGTAGAGGAGGGGCAGAGAGAGAGAGAGAGAGAGAGAGAAATGGAGACACAGAATCCAAAGCAGGCTCCAGGCTCTGAGCTCTCAGCACAGAGCCCTATGCAGGGCTTGAAACCATGAACTGTGAGATCATGACCTGAGCTGAAGCTGGTTGCTTAACCGACTGAGCCACCCAGGCACCCCAGTTCCGAGTTTTAAAACATACCAATTTTTTTTAACTATCTGGAAATTTGAGCAAACATGAATTAACTTAATTTCTAAATAGAATCTGAATAAGCCCTTTTATGCATGAATTATTCAACAAATATTTACTCAGCATTTTACAAAGTACCACACTGTGCTATGAAAATTAGAATTAAAATCTTATCGTAATCCTATTCAACAAGCAAGTATCAAATGCCTTTCATTGATCAGGAAGCACTAGGCATAGAGGACACAGATCTTGCCTCCTTCAAGCAGTATGTTATAGTAGAGACAAATATATTCACAAGTAATTACAATATAGTGTGATAAATACAGTAACATAAGTATACACTAAGTATTCACATCACCTTCACATAAGAGGTAACTAACTTTGTCTTGGGGGACAGACACAATCACCTAAAATACAGGAGAACTATAAAATAAAGCCATGATCTTGGGGTGTAGAGGGCTGGAAAGAGTGTCACTTTCAAATGAACAACAAAAACAAGCCAGACAAATGGCAAGTTCTCAATTTTTCTTGAAACCATCACAATGCTGAGGACAGAGGGCAATCACTTGGCCCCAAAATTAAGGAGACACAGGTATCTGCAGGGAGAGATAGGGCATAAGCACTGGCATGCAGAGATAAAACACAGCAGGACATCAGTAAGAAGAGTTCAGCTAGTATGGCTGGTAAATTGGTGGAAACAGTAGCATTGGTGAGAAAGGGTAAAGCACCCCCAGGAGCACTGGGGATGTTGTAAATATGGGCATAATCCATAGTTTTTGCAGGTTTTATCTTCACGAATCCCACCAGGCACTACTCACAGAAAAGACTGCAAGACTCCTAAGTCTCCCCAATGGTGCAGAACCCAGGGAGGGAAACAGGAGTTTCTGTGGAGGGGCATGAACTGCATCAACACCCTTCTCTATTCCCTCAAAAGAACAAAAGACATAAACTGTAGGATGCAGCTTTAACTTTCAAAGGAAATACATACCATTAAACACTTATATTAAAGAAGGTATAAAATCCATAATCTGAGTTTTTACTTTAAGAAACTAGAAAACAGATGAACAAATCCAATCCAAAGCAAGTAGAAGACAGGAAGTAATAAAGACTAAACAGAAATCAATGAAATAGAAAACTAAATCAATAAAATCAAAAGCTTATTAAAAAGAAATCAATAGATTCACTCCTGGCTTTTGGCAAAAAAAAAAAAAAATTAAAATTCAGTAAAACTGACAAACCTGAAGCCAGTCTGACCAAAACAAAAAAGAAAGAGAAAGAAAGAGAGAAAAGATGAAAAGACACATATTACTAAAATCAGAAATGAGAGAGGCATTGTCACTAAAGACCTCATGGATATGAAAAGTTATTACTATGAACAACTCTATGCCCATAAATTCACTCTGGAAGAAATAGATAGAATGAATAGTTACATATGTACTAAAGAAATTGAATTTGTAGTTAAGTAAAACCTTTTAACAAAACTATAGGGCAAATTCTACCAAATATTTAAAAAAGAAATATTAATTCCATTCAATGAGGGACTACTTCCCAATCATATGTGAAGCTAGCATTACTATTAATATCAAAACCAAAGACGTTACAAAAAATTATAGACAAATATCTATAATGTAGATAGATTTTTTTAAAAGTCCTTCACAAAACAGTAACACATTGAATCCAGCAACATATACAGGAGATACTACAGGAAATAAATACTACAGGAGAGTCTGGGTGGCTCAGTCAGTTAAGCATCTGACTCTTGGTTTCCACTCAGGTCATGATCTCAAGGTTTGTGGGATCAATACTACAGGAGAGTCTGGGTGGCTCAGTCAGCTAAGCGTCTGACTCTTGGTTTCCACTCAGGTCATGATCTCAAGGTTTGTGGGATCATGCCCCGCATCGGGCTCCATGCTGACAGCACTGCTTGGAATTCTCTTTCTCTGCCCCTCCTTCCCCTCTGAAAATAAATAAACAAACTTTAAAAAAAAAATGAACGCTATATATGACCAAGGAGTGTATATCCTAGGAATAATTATCTGAATAATTATCTACTCAGAAGGTGTTGCTTTATTGAATGAGGGTGTCACACCTGTTCCAATGTCCACTTGTTAAGAACCTGTTGGACTTGGCTTTGATTTCTGATTGAAGAAGTAAGTGAGCCCCCCTAA